>NW_027070408.1:5623-121235 GCF_002906115.3 Quercus suber
TTTTTTTAAAATATAAACAAAATTTTGAAAATTTGTTAAAAAAAAACATAGTTATTTAAGCAAATATATTGTGTTAATGTAATTGGGCTAATATTAAGGCTTATAAAATGTGTAAGTTTAAAAGGACAAAATTTAGTTACAAAATTGGTTGTTACTTAAAACTATAACCTTACTTAATGAAATAAAAATTATGACGTATTTTGAAAATCTAACCGTTGAATTGCAAGTTCTTTACGCTCTCATTACACATGTCAAATTTTGTGTCAATTGGATATTATCTACTACTAGATGATGTCCCGCGCAATGCGTGGATTACTTTACAATTTCATTTAAAATCATTTATATATATATATATATATATATTAAGACCTACATATAATACTTTTTTTGTTGTATATTAATATTTATGTTTGCCTACAAAATTGTGAATACTTTGAAATTTGATTTTCTAATTATATTTTATATATTAAAAAAAGTGTACAACACTATAAGGCTATAATAGATTATAAATATTTACTGTAAAAATAGATTTATTTTTTAAATTGATTAAAATGATTTTGAAATCTTTAGATAAGAATTTAAAGTATAAAATAAGATTTTATCAAAATTTAATTGTCTTTAGTTGGGATTCTGTATCCTCAAAAAAAAAAAAGTGGAAAATTCTTTGAAATCATCATCGATTTTTATTTTTTTATCACTATGGTTCATACTACACAAAATAGCAGTAAAAACCTACAAAGAAACCTACAAATTATGAGTTCTAACACAAAATAATAAAAAAGAAAAAGAAAAAAAAAAAGCTAACTTCATAAATAATCAATTACAATTTTCTTTTTCTTTAGTTCTAAAACAAAATATATTTATGATTTCCCAAACCAAAATCTCAAACATCCAAAGACTCAAAGCGAATCACAACCTTCACAAAATCCACAATGTCCGACTATAACATCAAAAGCATAAGCTTCCGTCACTAAATAAAAACTCAAGCCTCTTTCTTTGGTCAAAGCCTACTCATACGGGTTAAGATCAAATAGTACTATAATGTTGCAGTTATGTACGTGTTGTTGAAATGTTGAAGGTAAATGGTATCATTTTTTTCTTAGTGTATTTGAGATGGGATGGCATGAAGCCAAGGGCTATGGGCATGTGTATATAAAGGAGTAGAAGTTAAAGGGGTGAATGGAAATGCAAAAAGTTTTTTGTGTGTGAGAAAAAGGAAAAGTCTTGAAACAACCAAATGAAATAAATAGTAGTCTTAAAACATTGAATAAAAAATGTAATAAAAATTAGTCTTAAATCATTGAACCAAAAGAAATAAAGAGTCCTTATTTTTATATTTATTCTTATTTTTGATGTGGCTTAAGAGTATTTCAATTTTTTCATAGAGTGCGACACATGGCAAAACCTTATACTCTCTCGCATGAGGTTTCTGCTATATATATATATTGATGATTTGACATTTGTCCTGAACTTTATTTATACAATTCATTTTAAAATTATTTTTTATTAGGATTTAAAATTTTTCTAAGAAGCCTATTAGTAAATTTATTGCATCAATTGGGAACCGATTTTTCCTTATTGATGTAGCAACTTACAAGGTCTGTAAACATTTGGTAACAATTGATAAAACTGTGGGTGGAAATGGCATAATAATTAAGATCTGCTTATCAATGCTCAATGTAACAATGTATATAAAATCCTTATCACACTCACCTGAGTTTCACCAACTATTTCCTTCAATTGGCTAATATCAACATACTCTAATTGTTGACAAAAATGTGTCTACTCAGTTAATGTCACCTATCAAGTAATGAGCCTACTCACTCTATGTCACCTATCTTACTTGATGAAAGGCATCAGCCAAATATACTTTCCACTAGAAAGATCCGGACCAATTCTATACAAACTACAAATAAGTTGTTTAGAATATCCTAACAAGCTGCACAGCCATTGATCAAAATTAGGTAGTTTTGCTCTCATAGCATGCCCATGAAAATGTTTAAGTCTATAACATCATGACTACCTTATTCTATGAGATGCTTAAGGCCCTCAAGTTTGATTGAAATTTAGTTGAATCCAAGCCAAATTCTTGTGATGGGTCTAATGTTGCATCTAGCATTATGGAAACAGTTGAGCAAAACAAAAAAGAAACGGTCCTGGGATGTTAGTAATTAGCAACAACAGTCATAGATACAGTATTACAAAAGGAACAAAGTAGGAAAAGGTAACAGAAAACCTCAAAGAAGTATGTCACTTAATCATTTAAGGCACTAGTGCCAAAATAAGCACTTGGCCCCAGTAAAGTAGGCACCAATATTTGAGATGCTCATGCTGTTCATGAGGCCTTGTTACTCTTTAAGAATATACTGGCCTTAATTATTTTCTTTGTTTTACTCTTAAAATATATAGGCCTTGATGAATTTTCTTTATTTAAGAAAGCCAGAATTATTAGTAGAAAATATGAAAAATGGTAAAAATTTCTTGAGTTGAGTTTTAATTCAGTAAAAATGTCACTATTTCAGTGAAGCACCGTTCTAAATCCTGTCCCCTCAGCCAAGGTGCTCAATTAGTCACAAAAAGTGAGTGCCTTATTAGAGTTGCCTCACCTCAAGGATCTTAAAAGGAGCCTTTTAATGCATTCTCACTCGAGCGTCTAAGCAAGTGCCAGCCTCACCTCTGGCTCCTAGACTTTTTTCCTTATTTACGTAGTAACCTTTTTGAACACTACAATAGATACAATAGATTCGTAGGCAGATCTTGGAGAAATTATAAGATTCATATGATGGATAAGTGATGTGGTCCATCATTTCACTAAAAAACTTTCACCTATTTAAAATTATTAGTTATAAAATTTTTTTAAACTGAAATTAATTACTGACTCAACAATTTTAAACAAGTGAAAATTTTTTAGTGAAATAGTAGACAAGTGATGTGGTCCACTAAAGGACTCTATAATTTCTTCAGATCTTGGAGCTCAAAGCTCAGGCTTCAACATGGTCAGAAAATAAAATTTAAACCAATTCCAGGATTTAATTGTATTTGATGAGCACAGTGATCTATGAACTTCTCTGCTTGTACTGTAAGTTCAAGGCACCTTACCAATTTCTGAGCAACATATTTTTGCAACAAAGAAATTGAGAACTTGAAGCGTAGAGATGTCTCTGTGTCTGCTAAAAATAATCACTACATTCTTAAATGGTCCCTTTAGAAGTAGTAACCCGTTACCATTGAGAAAAGGGGAAATAATCAAAATCAAAACCTGTCTGCAATGTACCAGTTATAATTAATTGCAGTAGCAAAACAATTAATTTACTGTCCTTGCTGTTAACTGAAGATTAGCAAACAAGCAAGTTGGTCTAAACTTATGCGACAGTTGCTCTAATCCTAGACTCTGTGATGCAACAAATATTTTCCACTAATCTCTCTCCGCAGGCTGACATGTAAAAGCTCCAAAAGAGTCAAATAAATGTGTGTTGAGACTACCAACCAAATCTGCCACTTCTAAGAAAATTAGAAAGTAAAAGCAGTAAATAAAACAAAAGCAAAAGTACCCAAAATGCACCCTTCAGTTGAGAAATAAATGGAAAGAAAGATCAAGATGCAATAAAACCTTCTGCAACAAAATCTTATCAGTGCACCAAAAATCTTGTCAGTGATCAATACATCATTTCTTAATTTGATACAAACACTCTAAAGGACAATGGAACTGGCTGCCAGATTCTCTTACATCAAGAGTCAAATCATTGAAAATTAAACATGATTAAATTTATTTAAAAAAAAAATAATCAGCTTCTTCATAATTAGCCTTTTTAATTGATAGATCAGCTAAGTTTCAACATGTAAGATAAAAATTGCAACTAAAACAATTGCATAGGATAAATGGACAAAAGGATCATTCAAGATAAAAATTAGTGACACTAAATTCAATTACATGAAGTATGAATTTTAAGAAAAAGAAGTATGTCCGTACGATCATAAGTTTGAATAGATGATAGAGACAAAAGAAGCAAGAAATTAGTGATATTGAAATCGATGGACCCAAATTGCACCTTTAGTTGAAAAATAAATCGAAAGACAGGTCAACATGCCCAAAACCTTTCTGCAGCAAATTCTTATCAAGGAATCCAACTTACATACTGTCAACTACAGTTTCAGGTTTAAACAAGTGAAACAGCAACAGGACAATTTAGCTTTGACAAAAAATAAACCAGAAAACCTTTGCAACAATACTAGATATGCAGAGGAACAAGTCTTAATTTTCTTATATACTTATAGAAACCAACCAATATAAAAGCATATACTTTGAAAAGCTGTCAACCTGCGAGAACTGAGTAGACAATTACATATATACTTCAAAGTTAAAACAAAGTATGAAAAACAAAATAAACCTGATGGGAGGAACATCAGCCTTAAATGTGGTAGTGGTGGTGTCATTCTAGATGCAGAAAATAGTTGTGTCAGGTAAGCATGATTGATAAGACATTGGCTGTGTGAAGATTGAGGATGTTGTGTCCAATGACCAATCCCAATATATGCGAATAATGTAACTAATGATTCTGAAAGTAGAGCCTCCAATTCTTCTGCAGTGAGGACATCAATGTCAAGCTCAATCACAATCTCAGTCACTCTGTTGCTCTAATGTTTTGACAGACAGCTAAATGTTTTAAGGCGGTCCTCTTTTTGCCTAAATCTATCCCATTGATGTCCAAGCTCAGTCTCAGTCATGCATGTCATCTTTTTGTTGCTCAAATGTATGAATAGACTGCTCTATGTTTTGAATGTCCTCATTTAAGCTGTTGCCTCCTTGTTGCTTGAGCCTATCCTCTTGCCTATCAATCCTACAAATGACGTAATCCTCATACCGCAAGAAAAATATATATTAACACTCTCTATCACACACCCCTTACAACAATTCCCACAACAAATACAGGGTATAAACGATTGATAGAAATTACAATCAAATTTGGCACGGAATAAAAGCCAACAAAACACATAGTTGTAAATCATAACTTTACAACAATTACATAGGATAAATGGACAAAAGGATCATTCAAGATAAAAATTAGTGACACTAAATTCAATTACATGAAGTATGAATTTTAAGAAAAAGAAGTATGCCCGTACGATCATAAGTTTGAATAGATGATAGAGACAAAAGAAGCAAGAAATTAGTGATACTGAAATCGATGGACCCAAATTGCACCTTTAGTTGAAAAATAAATCGAAAGACAGGTCAACATGCCCAAAACCTTTCTGCAGCAAATTCTTATCAAGGAATCCAACTTACATACTGTCAACTACAGTTTCAGGTTTAAACAAGTGAAACAGCAACAGGACAATTTAGCTTTGACAAAAAATAAACCAGAAAACCTTTGCAACAATACTAGATATGCAGAGGAACAAGTCTTAATTTTCTTATATACTTATAGAAACCAACCAATATAAAAGCATATACTTTGAAAAGCTGTCAACCTGCGAGAACTGAGTAGACAATTACATATATACTTCAAAGTTAAAACAAAGTATGAAAAACAAAATAAACCTAATGGGAGGAACATCAGCCTTAAATGTGGTAGTGGTGGTGTCATTCTAGATGCAGAAAGTAGTTGTGTCAGGTAAGCATGATTGATAAGACATTGGCTGTGTGAAGATTGAGGATGTTGTGTCCAATGACCAATCCCAATATATGGGAATAATGTAACTAATGATTCTGAAAGTAGAGCCTCCAATTCTTCTGCAGTGAGGACATCAATGTCAAGCTCAATCACAATCTCAGTCACTCTGTTGCTCTAATGTTTTGACAGACAGCTAAATGTTTTAAGGCGGTCCTCTTTTTGCCTAAATCTATCCCATTGATGTCCAAGCTCAGTCTCAGTCATGCATGTCATCTTTTTGTTGCTCAAATGTATGAATAGACTGCTCTATGTTTTGAATGTCCTCATTTAAGCTGTTGCCTCCTTGTTGCTTGAGCCTATCCTCTTGCCTATCAATCCTACAAATGACGTAATCCTCATACCGCAAGAAAAATATATATTATTTAAGGATTGTTTGATAAAGACTAAGGAAAGATACTGATCAAATCAGTAAGGTTACAAAGGAAAATCAGAAACAATAAACTGAACGCAATTTATATAGAAATAACTAAGAACCAAAATTTTAAACAGACAAACCATAAAAATACAAATTGCCCTCTTAATAACTTATAACATGTCAATCAATCAAACGACACAAAATACACAAGAGATCCGGAACATAACATGAAAACTCCCATTCAATCAGAAACAAATAGGAAACCATGCTAACAATGTACCTATGCATTTACTTAAAGCAAAGAAACATTACAAAGCACAATCCTTGTAATTTAAACACCATGGCAGTAGGATAATCAATTAATCATAACCCAGATAATAAAAAAAAGCACATCCCAATAATCTTTCCAACCAGTAGACCACAAAATATCTATATGTGGCATGATAGAAAGATGGAAACTTTAAAAAGAAGAAAAAAGAAATAGAAGAAAAAGAAAACCTGACAATTTGAAACTAGAATAATGCAAATAAATGAAACAGATTTGGCAATGTTAAAAGAAGAATGAATTAAAAATTGATGGCTGAATAAGAGATCTGAGCCACACTTACATCATAAATTAATTAGAGTCTTGGTTGGATGATAAATAGCTATTATTAGGAGCAGACGACATAAGTTGAAATTCTGTTAAAAAAAAGAAAAAAAAAAAGAAAAGAAAAAAAGATAACACAACAATGCAAATTTCAGTTAGATATTGATAATCCAAATAATGAAAACTACAAACAACCCAATAATTTTAACCAACCAATGAACCAAAAAATATCCTTCAAAGATAGAATCTTGAAATTAATGGTACCACAAGAAATAAAAAATGCAACAAAGATACGTTCTTTCTTTCAGAATTTTCAAAGATAGTGACCTGCTTATTGCATCCATTGAGTCTAAACTCATGCATGACCCATCGACCAATGTTCTGACCCTTTATTGGGCACAAAAGTAAGATTCTTAACAAAACCAATGGGGTTCTTCTTAGCTTCATCTCGATATACTGGCTTTTCGTTTTGGGACCTCCATGTGCCGTAGGCTTTGTTCCTTTGTATCCTCGAACCATTGGCCGTCACCTTTTTCACCTTTGTGAAGAAGTAAAGACTGTTTCTTATTTTGAAACAGTTACTTGATAGTTCATTATCATTAATTTGTCATTATTTATTGTCAATGTGTAGGTGTGATAATTTTATATTTTATTGAGTTTGTTTAATATTTGTTTTTTTTTTTGGTGGTTATCATTTACCATTATTATTATTTTTTCTATAAATATTTTAAACTAAATGACAAAACTCAATTGCTTGGCACTCTATTAATTATTGATACGCATATCCATATTTATCTATATATAAATAATACATTAAGTACTTAAAACATTATTAACTTTTATTTTTTTCCATGAATCACTAACTTTATAATAAAAAATTATTATAACATAATAACAATACACTCATATGCAACAAGCTCATTGTGTTTTTTTAATTAATAAATTATATAAAGTTATATTATATTTATACTATATATGCATACCATCACAATTCTCACAAAAAATATTATACCAAAAAATTAAAAAAAATAAGATACACAATTAGTATTAGATACACATACATATAATATAAATTTATAATAAAGAGAAACACTACTTACAAACATTCACTCTTTACTCTTAGAGTTGGAGATACCAAGATACTCAAGTAAAGAAGAGAGA
Organism: Quercus suber; assembly: GCF_002906115.3. Lineage (NCBI taxonomy): Eukaryota > Viridiplantae > Streptophyta > Magnoliopsida > Fagales > Fagaceae > Quercus > Quercus suber. Next base: position 13,404 of record NW_027070408.1, read on the forward strand.
TGAAATGAGATTCATGAAAATGAGATTCGAGAGTGAAAGTGAGAGTGATGTGTGATCTATGTTGTTGTTTGGTTTTGAGATGAGCTGATTTGTGATTAGGGGGTGCAAAAATACTTTTAAGTGTAAATTAAACTAATAAAAAAGGGACTGAATTTAGCTACAAAATAGTTTGTAGTTTAAAGTTATAATCTTACTCAATAAAATAAACATTACTGTATATTTTTAAAATCTAACAATTTGATTGCATGTTCTTTACGCTCTTAATACAGATGTCAAATTTTGTGTCAGTCAAATATTATTTATTATAAGCTTATAATTTAAAATTATAAAAACTTGCAATTTAAAAAATTTATTGATAACATAATTATTGATCTTTAATTTTCTAGAAATTTTGTAAGTATGGAAAATATAAGAAGAAGATATAATTCAATGGTAGATTTATCAAAATTCACCTCCAATAAAAAAGATATTGAGTAAGGTTGTAGCCTTAGGCTACAACCTTACTCAATAAAATAAAAATTACTACATATTTTGAAAATCTAACTGTTAAATTGCATATTCTTTGCACTCTTAATACACATGTCAAACTTTGAGTCAATCAGATATTATTTATTATATGATTTATAAGCTTATATTTTATGTATAATCTTAAATTATAAAAACTTGCAATTTAAACAATTTATTGATGACATATCTATTTAGAAATTTTGCAAGTATAGAGAATAAAAAAAAAAAGATGTCATCCATTGGTGGATTTGTTAAAATTCATTTCCAATAAAAAGATATTGAATAAAGTTGTAGCCTAAGGTTACAACCAATTTTGTAGCTAAACTTAACTAAAATTTGTCCTTATATATATAAGATATATATCAAATGAATCCCCTGAAGATAATGTACAACCTCCCCTAACCTCTCCACTTCTTTTGTTTTAATACTACTCAATTTTGAAAAGAATTCCATCACACCGCAAAATATTGATGCTCTCCCGAAAAGAAGATAAGATTTCCATTTTTGGTTCATAATATTTTTGGCAGGTCAATTTTTTTAATTACTTTCTCTTTATTTTTTGCTTTTTTAATTCATACATTAGTTTTTACTGATCTGTGATTTTGCTAAAACACCATTCCAGGCCAAGAGTTTCAAACATCAATTCAGGGGGCTTTCCTTGTTTGGATTCCTACTTTTACTTGTCTAAAGTATAGATAATAGAGCTAGATAGTAAAATTACTAATTTAAAAATTCATAAATTTTAGATAAATTTGAAAAAAATAGTTTCTTCTACCCACATTTCATATCTCCAATTAGTTTTCATAGATTCAAGAATTTAGAACTACACCAATATATATCTCTATACTTCTTTTCTTTAATACTATTCAATTTTGAAAAGAATTCTAGCACGCAACAAATTGGCGCTCTACTAGAAAAGAAATTGCAAGATTTAGTTGAAATTGTTCCTTTGGAAATTTCTTGAAAAGCTAATCATAGATTCTTCTTTCCATTGGAACAATGGGCCGTTATGCTCATTACTAAACTTGTTGAAGAGATGAAATATAACCAATGTATATATTTTTTAATCAGAGGTTAAATTGATCGTCAGAAGGAGAATTAGACCAAAAATTAGGATACATTTTGGGAAAATAAGACTTTCATCAAAGAGAAGAAAATGACAGGCTTTCATAAAAATCTCGTAGAATCAAGAATGAAGTTTCATCCATGTTTGGTTTATAATGATTTTTGGTAGGTCAATTTTCTTTTTTGTTACTTTCTCTTTATTTTTTGCTTTTTTAATTTGTATATTAGTTTTATTGAAACACCATTCCAGGTCAAGAGTCATCGTTATGAGTCAAGAGAGAGTTAATTAAAAAAAAAAATTAAGAAAAATAAATATTTTAGTGAAATGTAGTGTTATTTGTAAAATAAATAATGTGATAAGATTATTTTAATAAGTGAGTATGTAAAATAGAAAAAAAAATATATTTATGTGCTAAAAATATACAGAAATTGTTGTGCTCTTAGCCCATATTAGCTGTATTTTAATAAGGGTCCGTTTGGTAAGAGACTTTTAATAACATTGTTTAAGTTTTGTGAAAATATATATGAGTAAAAAAATAATATAAAAATACGTATTATGGTTTTTAAACAATAGCTTTCATTAAACACAAATAATTTTATTTGAAAGGAATTCGATTCAGAATTCCTTTCAAATAAAATTATTCGTGTTATAATGGTAGACAAGCCCATCTGAGAAGTGATTCGTGCCCGCGAATATATTCAAAGGTAGTGACTATAGTTTTGTGATAATATATATGAGTAAAAAAAAAAATTATAAAAATACATATTATTGTGTTTAAACAACAATTTTCGTTAAATATAAATAATTTTATTTTAAAGAATTCGATTCAAAATTCCTTTCAAATAAAATTATTCTTGTTATAATGCCCGATAGACCCATCTGAGAAGCGATCCGTGCCCGCGAATATGTTCAAAGGTAGTGACTATAGTAATGTACTAATGTGGTAGATCAGGCCCGTCATTAGTATTGTACTCTCCCATGCTACCAACCACTGATCCATCTCCATCTCCATCCCCATCACCATCTATTATCTTTGACATCAAATGATTGGCAGTGAGATCCATCACAAGCGACATTGCTCACCCGCATAAAATCCCAATTTTCCATTTCTCAGAAAAAAACAGAGAAAAAGACCAATTCCAAAAGTTCCCCAAAGTTCAATTACTTTCCAGAATCGAGAGAGAGAGAGAGAGAGAGAGAGAGAGAGGTTCGGGGTTTGGCGGTAGGCAATTGGCAGTGGCAGAGAATGGATTCGGCAAAGATATCAGAGCTAAAGCAATTCGTAAGCGAATGCAAGTCTAACCCCTCACTTATCCACAACCCTCTCTTGCTTTCTTCAGTCCTATCTCCAAAGGTGCTTTTACTTTTACTATATATATATATATATATACACACACTTCTTATATTAATTGATTTTAATTCTTTGTTTGATTGAGAGTCACGTTGGAATTTCTTTTTTGCTTGAAGCTTGGGAGCTCGAATTCCACCTGAACCAAAAACGGTGAGTCCTTTTAAATATCAAACTACTACTATTCTTTTAGCAGCTTCAATTCAATTAGCCTTGGCAATTTACAATCTATAGGATTTTTTTTTTTGAATTTAAATATATTATTTTAGTACAAACTACTAGTATCTTTGCTTAGATCAAAACAAGACAAAAGGGATACTGCCTAAAACAGTTATTTATTTGTATAGAGCCCTCAAAATCAATCACTTAAAAAAAGTACATGATTAGTCTGCTCAACACCATTTACGAAGCACGGACACTTCATTTAGGGTTTGGTATCCGTCTGTGGCGTACAGGCCATTTTATGTTATAATTTTTCAGAAATTGCTCATATCGCGGTATTGCTTCCTAGCTCAACACTTTCAATGGTCCTATTATTCCTTGCCAATAATCCATCAAAACCATTGAAAGCATCATGTTTGTAATTTATATTCAATGGTCCTATTAACCTAGGATGCACGGTTCATTTGGGGTCTCGTACTCATGTGTATTTGTGTTATAATGGTGTCCTATCTATCGTATCATGTTATAATTTTCTAAAAATTTCTCATGTTGCCGTATCGTCCGTACACTTTCCATGTCATGCATCCTAGCGCGTAACCTTTCATTCCTCCCATCAGTTTCTTTTGCTAGATATTTGTGATAATGCATGCTCTGATTATTAGAAGAGTAATATGCAGGAACAAGGTGGTGACAAAATGTCAGGCACTGGGGAACATTTTGATGCCAAAAATCCTCATACAGCTACTGAAGATGATGATGAACTTGTTGAGTCTGATATTGAGTTGGATGTTGCTGATGTTGTGGAGCCTGATAATGATCCTCCACAAAAGGTGGGTGGTATAAAAAATTGGTTGAGGATGCTTAGGCCTGATATTTTTGCCTGTTTTATAATGAATTAGTCTTCAAACTATTAGATTTGTGTATTATTTAATGTCAGATGGGAAACCCTTCCATTGAAGTTACAGAAGAGAATCGAGAAGCTGCGCAAATTGAAAAATCAAAAGCTATGGATGCTATCTCTGAAGGCATGGCATCCTTTGTTTTTATTAACATTTTCAATTGAACATTTCTTTGGTTATGTTTTTTGGCAGCTTTTCTGTCTGTGAATTAGATCCTGTATTTCAGGTAAAATGGATGAAGCCATAGATCATCTAACTGAAGCCATAATGCTGAACCCAACTTCAGCAATATTATATGCAAGTCGAGGTAATTGTTTTCAAATGAAAGTTTCTTAATTTATAGTGTCAACCTTCTTTGGCCTTACCCCATCACTGCTTTATTCATATGGAAACCTAATTTTCACATTTTCAGCAAATGTCTTTGTCAAATTGAACAAACCAAATGCTGCGATCCGTGATGCTGATGCAGCTTTACAGGTTGGTTAATGGCCCTTAAAATCAGCACATGAAGTTTCTCTTAAAATTAGAAATGAACTAATCATGCATCTTACTTTATAATTTATAGTGTCTGACACTAATCTGATTCCCAGAACTCTATTTATGTGTTCTTTAGACCTAAAGATCTATATTTGTTTGTCTAGATCAACCCTGACTCAGCAAAAGGATATAAAATACGAGGAATGGCAAGGGCCATTTTGGGCCGGTGGGAAGAATCAGCAAGTGATCTGCATGTAGCATCAAAATTGGACTATGATGAGGAGATTGGTTCAGTGCTTAAAAAGGTAAAGCATCTTCTTTTGATTTGAAAAGTTGCCAAAGGAATTGTTGCTTGACAATTTGTTCATTGGTAGGTTGAACCCAATGCCCGCAAAATTGAAGAGCATCACAGGAAATATGAACGCTTGCGGAAAGAAAGGGAGCTTAAAAAAGCTGAACGTGAAAGGAAAGGGCGGCAAGCTGAAGCAGTAAGTAGAGTTAAACATCATTTTATTTGTTTCATTTCCGTTTCCTTTTCTGTGTTACATAATATTACATCAAATAAAACTTGGTATATCTGATAATGTTAGCTAGATGCTTTCATCTTTAGTAGAGTCGGTGTGGGTTGTCGTCAAGTTCTAAGTCATTTATAAAAATCCTCTCATTTATTAGGTAGAAAGTGGACCTGGCTAACTTTATGGTTAAGTCCATTGCTAACATTTATATCAATTAAATGTCATATTTATGTATGAAGTGTAAACTAGGCCTCGAATCAGAGCTTTGCTATTAGAATTTGTTTTTCCTTTTTTGCCTTTTGGAGTTGCTGAGGGATTTTGAAGATGTTCAGGGTTGGGAATTGTTATACTTAAGGGTCAGAAATCTCAAGTAATTGAATGATCACTCCCTGTTTTTTTAGGATTATTATGATCACTCCCTGTTTATCCCATGCTGGTTCAATGTATCACCCATATTAGAGATTGATAACTTTGATTCTGGTTCTTATAGCTCTTTTGAATTTTGTGCAGGATCGAGATGCATTGTCTGCTTTAAAGGACGGTATGGCTTCTGATTCCCTTTTCCATTTATAATGTCTTCAAATTCCGGATTAACTTTTTTCTTTTTAAGAAGCTCTATTGATTGTTAGATGAAGGCCCTGTCAATAAGAATCAGATCCCTAGAATCTTATCCTATAGGTTGGGTTACAACTTGTAACTCATACTATATATGTATATATGTATTTTGATTCAGAGATTTATCAATAGAACAAAATTAGAGTAGAGTATCAAAAAATCTGCAAACCCTGTTATGGGTTACGCACAGTTTGGTAATTATATTATCATTAAGTAGTAATTTCTGTTAGTCGTGAAAATCAACAAGACAAAACAAAATGGTTGATTATTAATATTCTTTTTAATTTTGTGTGTGTGTGTGTGTGTGTGTGTGTGTGAGAGAGAGAGAGAGAGAGAGAGAGAGAGAGAGAGAATGGCAGATCTGGACAGCTGAGATTTTTATGGGATTAAGAATAGCGTTTGGTGGGAGAAGGGCTAGAAAATAGTAAGGAGTATGCGGTTTCTATGCTGAAAAGGAATAGTTAGGATTGAGAGATGAAATAAAGGGGGAAAACCAAGACTTGGGTTCCTGTTCCAGATATGTGAATAGTAATATAAACTGTATTTTGACTATTTGAGAGTTATTTGATGGATTTGTGGTTTAGGGTTTTGAAGTTTTGGATTTAGGATTTAAAAGGAGACAAACCACTATCTGTGTTTTCAAGGTTTTAAGCTATTGTTCAAGAACAGAATGGAAAATAATGAACTTCTAGATATCACACCTAGGATTTCCTTGGCACCACGGCTCAGAGAAGGTTGTATCACACAAACTCAAAGAAGCATTGTTGTTTCAAGCAGAACCATGTTGACAAGTCACTACATCCAAGCAGAGCTATCTTTTAGAACATGTTTAGCTTAGCTTGTGAATATTTTAGCACGTGTCAAATTTATTCACCCATGTGCTTAGGATCTAGTTAGTTATGGTGATGACATTACAACTAACTCTTTGTTGTATAAATAGCCATGCCATGGCCTTGTAAAGGAAGATTTTGATGAATGAGAATTCTGTCTTTATGACGTGTTTTGAGGCGCAGAATATCTTCCTTCAGGTTAAGGATTACCTCCCCACCTGCCAAAATCAGTCATTTTCACCCTTTCTTTGAAGGAACCTGTGATGTTATTGCATTACCTTTGTGATCTTCATGACTCCACTCTTTGATGAATAAGTACAGCCTAAATCATCTAATAATCCCAAAGAAATTAAGGGCTCTCAACATGTATGACACGTCTAAGGCCTCTTAACAACTCTATCAAACATCTTGATTTTGACAGTACCAACCCCAATGATTGGGCAAGCAACAAAGTTGCCCATTAGGACAATAACTATATTGCAAGGTATTTATGTGCCAAACCATTCTTTCCTTGGTAAATATGGTATGAACATGTGAAATCTAAAATCTATGATTTTGATCGAGCATCATTACCTGATGAGACTTAAAGTAGATATGCATCAACCTCACCGTTAGATTTTTCTTTCGCGACATTGGCTGATTTTGAGGGTCTCTTTTTCATTCTTCCTCTCTTCTTTCACACTGATATTTGTGATCTCTTTCTATTGGAGTTCCTTCCTTTTAACTTTGCATGTTTCATCTACCCTGATTGTTTGACTTTGACTTTACAAGTCAATTAGCCTAAGAGTCATCACCATTCTTCATTATCTCTGTGTGTGTGTGTTTCAAGTTCTAAAGTCTCCTTCCTATACATCAAGGTAGTCTTCATATGATCAAAAGATGTGGGGAGCAATGCTAATAGAAGTATTAGATGATTTAGGTTCTTTTTCATATAGAGACTTTGTTAGATTCTTTTTCATATAGAGACTTTCTAATTTATTCCAAATCTGCTCTACTGTCTGCACTTATAGGATGTTGTGAATTACCTCATCACCCAGGTTTAAAACGAATTGCATTGGCTTCATTTTCATCCATCTTTTTCCAATCTTCGTCTCAAAATTTTTGAGCTTCTTTTCCTTCCCAAGCAAGCCTTATGAACTCTTGTTGGATTAAGAGATCCTTCATCTTCCTTTTCCAATGAGAACAATTTTCCTTACCACAAAAGTTCTCTACCTCATACTTGGTTTTTGTCATCTTCACTGTAACCATTCAATGATAACCTTACCTATCAAAAAAAAAAAAAAAAAACCATTCAATGATAACCTTGTTTTGATACCATTTGTGTAAATAGCACTCTCAAGATTCAAAACTATAACTGTAAAGATAAAATAAATCAACAAGCACACACAAAATGAAGAAGAAAGTTTCACTATAAAAATAGGGATATTACAACAGTGACAAGGACTTTCTCAAGAAACCTAAACCCCCAGATATACCATAGTCTCTCTCTCTCTCTCTCTCTCAAATATCACAGGCATACAACAAGAGAAGATAATTTTTCTTGAATCTATTCTTGAGCTGCAACACAAGAGAGAACACATACAAACCAAGGGAGCAAGCCCATATATATGTTTGAAATAATTCAGTATCAATTGAAAGTCCTAATACCCCTTGTACATGGCGAAGGCCTAATGAAAACCTAATACAAGTCAAACTTAGTTTCAAAGTTGTAACCAACTTAATTTGAACTCCAAGAAATTAAGCCACTTCAAAACACATGGAACTTAAAATAGCAGCTCTTGAACCCCCTCCCCTAACTCTATCCCTCTTTTCCGCTGGAAGCCCCAGAAATTATTTGTACTCTCTCTCTCTCTCTCTCTCTCTCTCTCTCATGGTGCCCTATAAGTTACCTTATATTGGAAATCAACGATGCTGCCTTAACTACACCCAGGAGAATGGGTTTTGGAATGACTCCATGTTCAAGGGGGTGAACAGATTTATGAGGCTTTTGGACGATGAGATGGAGAACAACTACACCCAGGAGAACGGGCTTTGGGTTGAGTCCATGTTCAAGGGGATGAACAGATTTATGAGGCTTTTGGATGATGAGATGGAGAATGGCTTCTATAAGATGAAGATGTAGTAAGTTATTAGATAAATTTTATACTTTGATTTTCGTTGGAAGTTTTGTTTTGGGGTTTTTGTTTCTGTTGGAATTTGATTGGGAATATAAGAATTAATAAATAGTGAGATGGGTATTTTCTCTCTCTCTCTCTCTCTCTCTCTCTCTCTCTCTCTCTCTCTATAAAAGAGAGTTTTTTGTGGTTGGATATTTTTGGGTGGTGTTTGATGATTGAATTTCAATCTTTTTGGGCATTTGACTTTTGGGGTGCTTTGAGGCTAGGGGAATAGTTAAGAGTTCCCTTTTGTATTAGACCATCTTGATTGACAGATGGTAAGCCAAAGCTCCCTTTGCTATAACTTCTAGTATGTCAAAACCACTTAGAGGCATGAAGTTATATGATAATTTGTTTGCACTTATTTATTGGAGGTTATCTTATCATGCTTTGGGATTATAACAGGGGAGGTTATCAGTATTCACTCTGTTAGTGAACTGGAACCAAAGTTGAATGCTGCTTCAAAAACAGCTCGCCTGGCAATCCTATACTTCACTGCAACATGGTGTGGTCCTTGCCGCATGATTTCTCCTCTTTACACAAGCTTAGCTGGCAAGTACCCAAAAGTTGTTTTCCTGAAAGTTGACATAGATGAGGCGAAGGACGTAGCTGCACGCTGGAATATTAGTAGCGTTCCGACCTTTTTCTTTCTTAAAAATGGTAAGGAGGTTGACAAGGTTGTTGGGGCAGACAAAAGTGCTCTTGAAAGGAAGATCGCACAGCATGCAGGATAGATGTGAACTAATTTTAGGTCAGAACATGGATTCCAGTTATTTCTTGTTGCACTTGTCTTATGTTGTTTGATTTTGTCTATTATGTTGTACATGGAACATATGCCCGTGAAGATAGTGCCGGTTCTTGTATCTGATATGCTGAGTTGTGTTCACTGCGATTATAATAAAAATAAATTTGCTTCTAATTTCCGTGACAAATTTTTTCTTACTCCTTTTGAAAAGTGGGCACCTATGGCCTACTTTTGGTGTCCCACAGTTATTTCTTGTTGCACTTGCCTTATGTTGTTCGATTTTGTCTATTATGTTGTACATGGAACATATGCCTGTGAAGATAGTGCCGGTTCTTGTATCTGATATGCTGAGTTGTGTTCACTGCGATTATAATAAAAATAAATTTGCTTCTAATTTCCGTGACAAATTTTTTGTTACTCTTTTTGAAAAGTGGGCACCTATGGCCTACTTTTGCTGTCCCAGCATCAGGGAGTTCTGTCTTGATTTGGTTTGTGCAGATAGAATATGCGTTTCGCTTTAGCTCAGTTTCGCTTACACAGTCGAGTCTTGCATGCCTTTGGATACAAGGGATGTGGATGAACTTGAAGTTTTTGAGCAACTCCCTCTTGAAAATTTATGTTGACTGTGGCAGAATTAAATGTGCTGTTTGATTTTAATGGAAGGTGGTAGGTTTTGGGTGGCGATGGGTGGAAATTGGTCAGAACGGTGGTGGTGAATGCATGGCAGATTTGGGGGGTGTTGGGTGGAAGAATAAGCTCAATCGAGCTCTTTTGCTCAAAATGGGGCTCTTTTCAAACTCCTAAGCTACAACTTAGGCTGCCCATTTTTTATGCAAAGGCAGTTACAAGAAATTTATAGAATCTTTTAATTTTACAATGTTACCTATTTTTGTCTCAACTGTTGCTCAAAATATATTTTTGCCTCAACTAGTCACGGGTGATAATATTTTTAGGGTAGTCTCATTAATATATATATACATTTTTCAATTTGGACAAATTTAATAAATAATAATGTAATTCACAATCATATTTCATTTATTATATATAGCGATAATCACAAATGTAATATATATAATTTCTATTGTATCACAATCAAAATAATACAATTTTTCTCAAGAATTCAAAAAGTAAGGAGGGAATTTGCAGACTAGCATAGTGAGGAGAAAGAATATCATAAGTTAACATGCGGTTGGAAGAAAATTGCAAACTAGTATTTCGAGTTTCATAGACTTGATTTCAGTCTAAAACTTGAGGGTTAAAAACTCGATTCTCACTTGGTGAGTTGGAAATAAGATGCCATATAGATTTTGAGTCTTATAGACTCGAGTTCTAAAAAGTAAAATTGAGTCTCTAAGACTCGATTTTGGTACTTGAAGAACAACAGACTTGAAGAAGAACAGGAGTACTATTTGATGAAGAGCAGGGAAGAAGAACAGAGGAAGAACAGATCTGAGGAGGAATGATGAATAGAGGAAGAACGAAGAACGAAGGACGCCAGAGCTTCGATTGGACGATTGAATGCAGACCTGAAGAAGAATAGGAAGAATGATTTGACGAAGAACAGAGATGAAGAATAGAGGAAGAATGAAGAATGCTAGAGCTTCGAATGGACAATTGAATGTTGAGTGGGCGATTGGACGATCTAGTCTTCAGATCTACACGAAGAAGAACGCTGGGTTAGAAGAACGCGAGGAAGAAGAAGGAAAATAAAATGGTGAAACTTGAGTCTTAAAAACTCGAGTTCCATGTGGATTTTTTTTCACATCAGATGCCACCACTTACAAATTGAGACTTAGAAACTCGAGATGCTAGTTTCCCGCATTGTCTTGAAACGTGACAACTAACTAAATTATTTGATATTTAAGGTTATTTGGAAAAAAAAATTCATAAGTAAGTTAGTGAAGATATTATTTTTTTATAATATTTTGTGTATTATCGAAAACGTATATAAAATTTAAAAATGATTCTTTTAGTTTTAAATAAACTTTCTCAAACCCAATTTTTTCTACCATACAATCAAAAACACCAAGAAATATAACTAAAAAAAATTAATAAAACTCATCAAAACTACAACTAAAATAAAAAAGAAAGGGAAGAATAAAGGATTGTAATAATTTTTCCTTTAAAAAAAAAAAACAAAGAGTACAATTTCAAACGGGAAAAAAGTAGAGAATTTTTTTTTTTTTGAAAAAAGAAGAAGTATTGTGTTCATGCTGTCATATTCTAATCTAACTTTTAATCCAATATGTGAAAAATAAATAGATAAATAAATAATTTTAAACACATAATAGAATTTGTTTTCTTAAAAAATCTCAAAGAATACACTAATAAGATAAGGAAGATGAAGAATAACATAAAATATTTGTAAACACTTAAAACAATTACCCAAGTATCTAAGAACATCATATAAAAAATACATAACAATTTAATACTAATTTATTAAACAAAATATTTTTAAATAATGAAGAAAATTGCACAAAGACTAGTGTCTTCAACTGAACTAACTGTTCTTCATGATCAGTTTGTTCAAACTATCTTGGAGTGTTCCAAATAAGCTAAAACTTGACAACAACAAAAAATATAACATATTATAATATGATTTTTTTTCCAAATTAGATCAACAACAAACACCATTAATTAAAAATATTTAGTGTTGTAAACAAAATTATAAAAAATATTTGCATTAAGAAACACATATGAATTAGTAAATAACAGGACAATAAGGGTACAAACCTCTAGTTGGAGAACCTCCTATAGGCAGCTATCAGGTTGTATTTTTTCTACTATCAATGATTAAGCAAAGCTTGTGAATACATTATTTTTATAGAAAATTTTTTAAAAATATTTTTTATTCTTCATTGATTCCAAAAGTAGAATTCTAAAATACTCAAATATACATCAATCTAAGGTAGAAATGCAAGAAAAATAATAATAAAAAATCCAACAAAAAATGAGAGAGAGAGAGAGAGGGGGAGAGAGAGAGAGAGAAAACATTTTTTTGTATAGGAAAAATATGCATAGAATGGAAGAGAGTGACAAATTTATAATAAGATGATGAAAATAAGAATACCCAAAATAAAGGAAGATAAAATGACAAAATAATATTTAAATTTAAAACTGCACAGAGGAATATATCTAGACAACACTTTTGTTTTAATTTTCCTTTGATTTATTATTTAGTTATAACATCAATTAAAGTAGATGAATATGTAAAATAAGACGGCTTAAAATAAGTTTGTAAAGCTAAAACCACCTACAATGAATTTATAAATTAAAGTCAATATTTATATAGTTAATATTGTAAAAAAATTAAATTTAAAACATAAATATGAAAAAGACTAATGATGTGGCAGATGAGGGGGCTTAACTTTTAAAAGAGAATGAGAATTGGGAGAAATTATAAGGTTTTTATGGTGGACAAGTAACGTGGTCTACCATTCCACTAAAAGATTCTCACCTGTTTAAAATTACTGAGTTAGAATTAAAAAAAAAAAAAAACAGAAATTGATTACTGGCTCAGCAATTTTAAACAAGTGGAAGTCTTTTAGTAAAACGGTGGACAAGTAATATGGTCCACCAAAAGACTGTATAATTTCTCGAGAAGTGAAAAAAAAAAAAAAAAAAAAGGAAGAGAGAATGAGAATTTTATTGTGACGAACTAATGATTAATACGATAATACTGATCTCTCTATTTTTAGTGTCGGACTCTGACTTTCATTCTTTAATTTGCATAGAGCAAAAACTTCCGTGACTCACTAACACTAATTGAGGAACCTATCAATAAAAACAAGCTTTATTATTCATATTTAGAAGAAATGTTTTAAAAGATAGTATGTTTAAAATATGTAATAGCTAGTCTGGAATTTAGAGACAAACGTGAAATGAAAGTAATGCAAAAAGATAACAAACTTCATTTCCTCTGATTCTTGGAATAAAATCTCAGAACCACATAGAAGAAGAGGCGGTAAAGAACTCCCCAAGCCAGCAAGATCATGATGTCGTACCGAATACTTTTATCCTGAATGTCCATGGTGAACAAAATGTCTTCTCCGATCAACGTGCAATTTTGTGGCAGTTGTGACATAGATGTGTTATGCAGTTCGCTGATCTTCAGGTCTCCCAGGGGACCTGATGTAAGATCCTTGGACTCCCCACTATAGCATCTTAAACCTTTGAATTCATTTGTTAGCAATGCCTCAAATGGGTATTTGATTGCAGAGATGTATTGGAGCCACTTCCAATAAAAAGGTATTTGACTTAAGAACCCACACGTCAGAAAGAAGAGAGCTGTGGTAGCAATCACAACTGCATAGCCAGTTATGTAGCTTGGAAATAGTGCACTAACAAGCATCACATATGCACTAGTAGTAATGAGTGAGGCATAGAGGATTATCCCGAAGTTAAGCAGACTATTTTTGAGACGAAGAAAGGCTTTGGTGATTCCAGCAAATGTGAAACCTTGAACAGAAAGAATGGGAGGTAGACAAGAAGCGAGGAAATGACATAAGAAGAAGGACGATAAGCATTGTGGGAAGTCTCTCTGATGAAGATGAACCTTTCTTGGATAAAAGTGGGAACAGCATTATTGGATGAAAAGAAAATAAGGCAAACTGAAAAGATGTAGAAGTTAAGAAGCCGGTTGATTTCGATGAAGGTAGGGTGGTCAAGTCTTTTGAAAAGGGAAGATAGAATGAGTGACATAACTGTCAACACAATCTCACGTGAGAGGAAGAGTTCTGAAGTAGGAACCACAATGAGTGCTGTTCTCCATGACAGGACTGCAACCTCAAATAGCCATGGATTTGCAAATTTGGCACGGTTATGTGGCTCGTCAAGTAGTTCTTCTTCAACCTCAATTTTTCCATATGAAGCTGGATATGATGAGGCCATGGAATGGCTAATGAGTCCAGGAGTTGTAATGGGGTTAAGTGAAGGTGTAGGATATTGGCTTGAAACTACACTACTTGGTCCTGGAGTGAATCCAGGTGTGCGTCCAGGTGTTCTAGCCGGAGTCCATGATGGTGGACGACGAGGGGTACCCTTTACACCATGGTAAAGCCAGACTGAGAACTCTTTTGTAGAATTGAGAAGCTAAGCGCTGATTATAGACACCGCTTTGCTGGTTTATTGGTGTATGTGAAGGTATAGTTCGCTCAATCGAGTTGTCAAAATTCTCATCATCCTTGCCATCCTCATCATAATCAAATTGGCTGGAGTCTGGTGCTGGTGCCTTGGAGGAAAATGCATGACTACGGAGGCTGATATGCTTAGATGCATCAGGGATCTTTGTATAAGGTGTCTGAGGTGTTTGTGTTTTTGGCGTTTTTGGGATGGGAGTTCTGGCCACTAGATCAGGTTTGATACCATCTCTTTGGAACAGCACCAGTGGGTCTAGTCCTACGGTTGATTCATCATACTCTTTGATCACATCTAGGAGATACTCAATGCTGTTCTCGTTTTCTGGTACTGGCCTTCCAAATCCTGATAGGTGAGTTGGAAGGGCATGTGGACCTCCCAAATATATCAGTCTTCCCCTGTGAATACATATTTAGCTCTATAAACTTCAAATCACAAAGGCACTTTCTTTGAGCTTTTTCACAGTTAGGCCAATATTTTCTAAATTCTATATTATTCATCTTGACCTGGATTCATTTTTAAGTGGTGTATATCAGAACCAGTAATACTAAGTGTAATTTGGAGAACAATAACTATTTCATTATAAAATGTTTCAATTTCAAGTATTTTTAATTTTAACTTTAAAATTATATGCAAAACATGAATTTATGGACTGTATAGTAAAAAATATCTGATTAATACGAAATTTAGTGTGTATGTTAAGGATAACAATAAATATATAATACAACAACATAATTCTCAAATTATTAATATAATAATAACTTATGAAATGGTGTAATATCATAAAGAATTATACTATGTGTAACTTCATTCTAATTCGATATATATATATATATATTTTGGGAATTCTATTGTTAGATTATATATTTTTGTGGGGCCAGAAAGTCAGGCAGCCTCGGCCTACTTCGAACCAAGCCCAAAAGCCCACGCCGAGGGTGTATGTAGGGTCCGAGGATAAAAGTAAGTAGTCCAGTGTCCAAGGAGCTGGTCCGAGGACGATTTTGTCCTCGGACATCCGAGAACATAGAAGTGCACAAGCACCACACCATAAAGGGGGGTCTTCTTGAATATCCGAGGAGGAAAGAGCAAGTGCCACGCGTCAACAATGGGAGTACGGCGGAGGAGCAAGTCTAAGACGAGCTGTCACCTCCACATTAAATGCCCACAACTAACGTCCTGGCCGCATTAATGAGGAGGGGATTATAGAACAGTGTTGCCTTGGTTGCCGCAATCCATAGGAAGAATGGGAAGGTGGCTGATGGGACAGGTACTCGAGTAGTGGCCTGGTTGCTCAACAACTGTAGGGCTAGGATCAATGGGGAAAGGAGTATATAATGTAAGGGATCCCTTTTGGAAAGGAGAGGAAAAAAGGAGAAAAAGAGGAAAAAGAAAAGGAAGGGGAAGATGGTAGCAATCTGCATCCTCCTGGAAGCAATTGTAACCCACCACCAAAGAAGTAATAAGAACTGCAAGCTCCCAAGAGAAAGGCCGAGGAGAATCATTGTTCACTTTCATCTGCGAGCTACCATGCATGGTTGTTGCATCCCTTACTAGGGCCTAGTTCTTGATCCCACTCTCTACAAATTAATTGCAGGGCTAGCGGGGCTTGGCTCCACTCCGTTAACACGTTAGGAGGCCCGAACCTGGTCCCTACAATTGGCGCCGTCTGTGGGGAGAACTCGTACATTAGTAAGGACAACAGCCAGGCATGGTAGGATCAGACCCTCACTAAGGGAGTTCCCATCGACATGAACTGGCTAGATCCCAACGTCAGAATAACTATGGTGACACCGAGCACGGCCAAAACGAGGAAAACAGACGATTTTGAGAGGGAAGCGTGCATACCTCACAAACTAGTGAAAGCCACACCTATAGAAGCGGCTGCGTGCCCCAGAGGTGCGATAATGGCTAGGCCACGCGATCGCAAGAGGTTAAGGGTCACGCATCCCAGAGATAGGACGATAAGGTGGCCATGCAGCAAGAGATAGATGATTTGAAAAGAAAGCTGTGCCATGCATGGCGAAGGCAATCCGAGCCCAGCCTTGACTTACCCTCTAACGACGAAAATGATGACTACTGCAGGCAAAGGTCGAGAACCCCCCCGAGCGAAACTTTCTCCCACGAGGATGAGCGCTACCAGAGGCGTAAACGTGACAGCCCAACTCCTAGGGGCTTAGGAAGTGACGTCATGAGCAGGGCGCTGGACCGGCTTTCCAGATCACCCTTTACGCGTCGCATAGAAGAGGTGGTGCTCCCTCGGCGGTTCCAGCAGCCAACCTTCACCGTTTACAATGGCAGAACGGATCCCGTGGAGCACGTGAGCCAGTTCAACCAAAGGATGGCCGCCCACTCTAAGAACGAGGCACTGATGTGCAAAGTCTTCCCGTCCAGCTTGGGACTTGTGGCAATGAGGTGGTTCAACGGCTTGAGGATGAATTTCGTAGACTCGTACAGACAGCTGACCCACGCCTTTGGTTCCCATTTTGTTACAAACAGCAGACCTCCTCAGCCCATGAGTGCGTTGCTGTCCCTGACCATGCGTGACGGGGAGACCCTCAAGGCTTACTCGGACAAGTATTGGGAGATTTACAACGAGCTGGACGACAAGTACGACGATGTTGCCATCAATACATTCAAGAACGGACTCCCGATGGGGCACAGCTTGAGGAAGTCCTTAACTGGTAAGCCCGCCACCAACATGCGGCAGTTAATGGATCAGATCGATAAATACAAACGGGTAGAGGAAGACTTGCTACAGGGCAAGGGGAAAGAGAAGGCTATCCCTCAGGAGAGGAGGGATTCCAGGTCGGACCGATATAACAACGCCTGTCTGAGGAGAGATTTCATGGGACAATCTGGGGTGACAAACACCCAGGCTGTTGGTGCTGTGTTCCGAGAACCAGTGTTCTGGAAAAGATCAAGAACGAACCGTACTTCAAGTGGCCGAACAAGATGTCGGGGGATCCTGAGAAGCATAATCAGGATCGTTACTGCCAATACCACTAGGACCACGGGCACGCTACGGAGGACTACAGGAATCTCTGGAACTATCTAGACTAGTTAGTCCGGGAGGGGAAGCTGAAGCACCTCCTACACCATTCTAGCGGCCATCAGGGCCAGACCTACCAGGAGCCACAGAGGGACACTGCCACGAGGCAGCCCGCTGGAACAATTAATGTGATCCTGGCTACGCCAGGAAGAACAGGCACGCGCCCCTCGCGAGTGCTGTCTGTGACCCAGGTGCTCGCCGGGGAGTCCCAGTCTGAGTCGAAGAGGGCCAAAAGAGGCTTTCACCTGACCCTAACTTTTTCTAAGGAGGACAAGGACGAGACCACCTAACCCCACGACGATGCTTTGGTGATCACCCTTAGAATTGAGGACTACGATGTCAGAAGGGTGATGGTGGATGGTGGTAGCGCGGCTGAAGTCATGTACCCTGACCTTTATAAGGGGTTGGGGCTAAAGCCTAAAGACCTGACGCCTTATAGCTCCCCCTTGATGAGCTTTGATGGGAAGCTAGTCATCCCGGGGGGCGTGATCAGGCTGCCCATCTAGATCAGCCCGGAAGTAATGGAGGTGGACTTTATAGTGGTGGACACGTACTCCCCCTACACTGCCATTGTAGAAAGGCCTTGGCTCCATACATTGGGGGGCGTTGCCTCTTTCTTGCACTAGAAGGTGAAATTCCCGTCAGGAGGCCGAGTCCTCGAGATCCGGGGATGCCAGTTAACGTCAAAGCGGTGTATGGTGGCAGCCACCTCACATCGGCAAGATACGGGATCCTCGGCCACCGCAGCCGAAAACTTATAGCAGTTAATTACCTCGGTGGTGCCAGTTGATACGGCTGCTGAGGAAGCAAAACTTGAAGGCCTAGAAAAAGTGGTCATCGACGATGACCTGGAGAGGTTCTTTTAGGTCGGAACCCAGCTGCCTCCCCGGAAGAAGGAGGAGTTGCTTGAGTTCCTCAAGAGGAACCTTGACGAGTTCGCATGGGATCCCTGCGATGCCCCAGGGATTGATCCATCCTTCATCTGTCACCACTTTAATGTTAACCCGTCTGTGACCCCCAAGAAGCAGCCACCCTGACGCTTGTCAAAAGAGCACGCTGATGCAATTAGGGAAGAGGTCAATAAGCTTAAGCGCGTCGGGGCTATTAAAGAAGTTTTTTACCCCGAGTGGTTGGCCAACACTGTGGTGGTCAAGAAGAAAAGTAGGAAATGGAGGGTTTGCATAGACTTCATGGACCTGAATAAAGCATGCCCAAAGGACCCCTTCCCAATGCCACGAATAGACCAGCTGGTAGATGCGACCATAGCCCACCCTCGAATGAGCTTCCTAGATGCCTTTTAGGGCTATCATCAAATCCCACTAGCCTTGGAGGATCAGGAGAAGACATCATTCGTGACACCCATCGGGAACTACCACTACAAAGTGATGCCATTCGGCCTGAAAAATGCTGGATCTACTTATCAGAGGATGATGACGAGAATGTTCGAGCCGTTGTTGGGCAAAAACATCGAGATCTATGTTGATGATACGGTGGTGAAGAGCAAACTGGTGTCCGAGCATTTGGGGGACCTCAGTTGTATATTCGACGTCTGGAGAAAGCACAGGCTACGACTAAATGCTTCCAAGTGCTTGTTTGGTGTGGGATCTGGCAAGTTCTTAGGCTACATCATTACCTATCGGGGGATCGAGGTTGACCCCAACCAAATCAGGGCTATTCAAAACCTAAGGCCTCCGGGAAACCCCAAGGAGATCCAGAAGCTCGCTGGAATGATCGCGGCTTTGAATTGATTCATTTCCAGGTCGGCTGACAGGTATAGACCCTTCTATCTCCTGATTAATAAGTGGAAAGGATTCGAGTGGTCCGAAGAATGTTCCATGGCCTTCCAGTAACTCAAAGAGTACCTAGCCCGGCCACCCATCATGTCTAATCTGGAGGATGATGAGGTCCTATACGCATATATTGCCATGGCGCACCATGCTGTGAGCCTGATGCTGATACGAGATGACAGTGGCGTTCAAAAACCAGTCTACTACGTTAGCAAGTCATTGCACGAAGCTGAGGTCAAGTACTTACCCTTGGAGAAAGCCATACTCGCTGTGGTCCACACCACGTGAAAGCTGTCCTATTATTTCCAGGCTCACACGGTGGTCGTTTTAACCCAATTACCCTTGAAGTCCGTACTTCGGGCTGCCGATTATACGGGAAGAATTGTGAAGTGGAATACCATCCTGGGGGCCTTCGACGTTAAATACATGCCTCGGACCTCTATAAAGGGCCAGGTTTTGGCAGACTTGACGGCAGAGTTCGCTGAGCCAACTATAGAAGTGGGGGCTGAGGGGAGGATCCTTAATGAGAAGCCAGTTGGAGCAATCTTTATCCCGAGGTCACCATGTTGGAAAGTATATGTTGATGGCGCGGCAAACCAGAGAGGGTCAAGAGTGGGACTAGTCTTAGTATCCCCTAAAGATCATGTCATAGAGAAGTCCCTGAGGCTCGAATTTTTGGCCATAAACAACGAGGCCGAGTATGACGCATTATTGCAAGGAATGGTCATGGTACAGAAGATGGGAGGAAAGTCAGTGGAGATATTCTCAGACTCGAAATTGGTGGTAGGGTAGGTAGTGGGAGAGATAGAGGCTAAAGACTCGAGAATGCAAGAGTACCTGAGCCAGGTCAAGTGCTTGCAGTCGAAGTTTAGCCCCTTCAGCTTGTCTCACATTTCCAGGAGTGGGAACAGCCACGCCGACTCGTTAGCCACACTCGCGACCTCCTCGGCAGAGAGTCTGCCTCAGATCATACTTGTGGAGCATCTGGAGAGAGCGAGTAAAGTGGCAAGGGGAGCAATCCCCATTCATCAGGTTGGGATGGGCCCTAACTGGATGAACCCCATAATGAGATTCCTCAAAGACAATGTTCTGCCCGAGGAGAGGTCAGAGGTAGAAAAAATACGAAGGAGTGCTTCTCGGTTCTAGTTGTCCGAGGACCACAAGTTGTATAGGCGCTTCTACTTTGGACCATACCCACTGTGCGTCCACCCTGAAGCAGCAGAATTATTGCTTGAAGAGCTGCACGAGGGAATCTATGGGAGCCATACGGGAGGAAGATCCCTGTCTCACCGAGCCGTCATGCAAGGATACTAGTGGCTAGGAATGCAGAAAGAGGCCCTGGATTATGTCAAAAAGTGTGACCAATGCCAAAGGTTCGCCCCGAATATTCATCAGCCTGGAGGGGCCCTCAATCCTTTGTCCAGTCCATGGTCGTTTGCCCAGTGGGGCTTGGACATTGTAGGACCTTTCTCCAAAGCGCCAGGGAGTAAGAGATATCTCTTGGTGGCCACGGACTACTTCACCAAGTGGGTGGAGGCAGAGCCCTTGGCCAACATCAGGGACGTGGATATAAAGAAATTCCTTTGAAGGAACATTGTCACACGATTCGGTGTCCCACATACCCTTATCTCGAATAATGGGCTCCAATTCGATAGCAAGGCCTTTAGAAGGTATTGTTGTGAACTTGGGATCACAAACAGATACTCAACGCCTGCCTACCCTCAAGAAAACGGACAGGCCGAGGCTGTCAACAAGGTCATCATTAATGGGCTCAAAAAGAGACTGGTTGGCACCAAGGGAAGATGGGTAGAGGAGCTGCCCCACGTTCTCTGGACGTACTGGACTACGCCCAGGCGGTCAACAGGGGAAACACCTTTTGCCATGACTTATGGTGCCGAGGCAGTGATCCCCCTGGAGACAAACTTTCCAACGCAAAGGACGAGCTCTTTCACTCCAGATAACAATAACGAATTGCTGGGAAGGAGCCTGGACCTGGTTGACGAATGAAGAGAACGAGCAATGGTCCAGCTGTCCTATTACCAATAAAAACTCAAGCAGAGATATGACGCCAATGTGAAACTCAGACCACTAGCATTGGGGGACTTGGTGCTGAGGAAAGTTGTAGGGGCTGCCAAGAACCCTTCTTGGGGAAAGCTGGGACCAAACTGGGAAGGGCCCTACTGAATTACCTCGATAGCAGGGATAGGTGCATACTATTTAGAAGATTTAGATGAAAAACCTGTACCTTGCCCATGGAATGTAAATAATCTAAAAAGATATTATTATTAATGAAAAAGTTTCTTTTGATCCAGATTTTAAGCCTCTCTTGATTATGTAGCTCCCATTTCGATGGTCATTCTAAGTGAAACTAACTATTTCAAAAAGGTCCTAAATGTTAGACAGAACCAAGGCCTTGCATGGTCCTTGGACTCAAGCCTATGGGGAAACTAATTACTTCAAAAAGGTCCTAAGTGTTAGACAGAACCAAGGCCTTGCATGGTCCTCGGACTCAAGCCTATGGGGAAACTAACTACTTCAAAAAGGTCCTAAGTGTTGGACAGAACCAAGACCTTGCATGGTCCTCGGACTCAAGCCTATGGGGAAACTAACTACTTCAAAAAAGTCCTAAGTGTTGGACAGAACCAAGGCCTTGCATGATCCTCGGACTCAAGCCTATGGGGAAACTAACTACTTCAAAAAGGTCCTAAGTGTTAGACAAAACCAAGGCCTTGTATGGTCCTCGAACTTAAGCCTATGGGGAAACTAACCACTTCAAAAAGGTTTTAAGCGTCAGATATAACCAAGGCCTTGCATGGGCCTCGGACCCAAGCCTACGGGAAAACAACTACCCCAAAGAGGACCCATGTTAGGAAGGACCAAAACCCTACCTAGTCCTTGGGACATAAAGGGTTTGCCCAAGCATACACGCCCTCCCGTTATTATAATTACTGCCGTGATTGGCCGAGATACAATTAAAGTTACAATTATGCAAGTAAAAAAAGGGAGCGGATAACATGCAAGCGAATAAACAGCTAGAACAGATAAAAAGGGAAATTAAACTCGCATTGCAATAAGTCATTAAAAGTTGCATGACAAGAGTCGCATTACATTGTAAAAAAAAAAAAAAATAAGAGAAGAAAAAGACAAGCTAGAGGGGTAACTCTGGGAAGGTCCCCCTCAGTAGGAAGAACTTGGGAGTCAGCAGTAAGGACCTGAGGGCCAACGGAGGGCTTCACCACATCCGGGGATGCTTCCAAGTTACTGGTTCCCCCTTCCTCTGGCACGTTCGGACACCCAACACCCTCTGTAGGACTATTGGTGGGAGTAGGGTTCTTGGCAGCATTAGTCTGGTCCCCGTGTGCCGCTTCGGGCCCGGTGTCGGCTTCAGAAATGGAGGAGGCAGCCTTTCGAATAGCAAGAGCGTAGTACACTCTCTCGGCCTTCCTAAGTTCGGACGAAGCCTCGACCCCTGCTTGGTTGAGGGCTTCTTCCCAAGTTTGGGAGCAGTAGTGCCTGCATACTTCAGGGACTAAAGCCTTAAGGGCAGCCTCAGTCTTAGCCACTTCCTCAGCAAAGGCCTCATCCTCGGCTTGCTCTCTAGAGCTTTCGGCCTCTTTCCGTGCAGCCTCAGCCTCGGCTTTAGCTCTCAAAGCCTCATCCCTGTCATGCTCGGCAACGCCTCTAACTCCCACTTCCTCGGCCAACTTCTGCTTTAAGTCAGCTATGTGGTCCTTAGCAATTCACAGTTGGCCCTCAGTGTTTAGGAGGCACCTCGTCTGGTCGGCAGCCTGCTTTTTAGCACCAGCCAAGCCTGAGACAGTGCTATCTCTGGCCCTCGTCACCTCTTTTAGAGCCTCCTTCGCCTTCTTGAGGTTGCTTTCGGATTTACTGAGGATCCGTGTGGCATCTAGGTGGTTGTTACGCTCCTGCTCCAGGGTTCTGCTCTGTTTATTGTCCTCCTCTTCTAGCCTATAAGTAGCCTGGACAGCCTGCATATTGAAACGAGCAAACGATAAGTATGGAACTGAGGGGTAAAAACAGTAAACTCTCAAGCGGCGGATGGCTTACCATGCCCAGGTACCTTTCATGCTGAGGATGACCTCCTGCCTCTTCAAGCCCTCCAGTTGAGCCATGTCGGTAGGAAGCAGCAGGGATTTCTCCAGCGCATTGGCCACGTATGCACCTTCACCGCCCCTGAAGTCCCTGAGGGAGGCGTTATCCATCAAGGGTTCCCCATGGAGCATTGGGGCAGGGAGCCATGCCTGGGCCTCGTGCTGCGCAACCACCTCTCCCCCTTGGCCCTGGTGCCCAGTTTTTTGCAGCTTAAGGGGGCGCCGAGCCTCATCCCCTTCAAGGGAAGAACGAGTCCTCTCAGCTCCTATAAGCCCTTTGCCTTTAGGGTCCTTCTTACGCTTGGGATCAGCAAGCTTGGGCTTCAGCGGCAAACTTGGCTGAGGTAGAGGAGGTGGAAGCTTGGACTGGAAAGAAGACGACCTAGTCCGAACCGACTGAGACTTGGATGGCGAAGGAGGAAGCTTGGTTTGGGACTTCTTCGGCTCGTCCTTCCCCGATTGACCCTCAAGCAGGTTATATAGGCTGGTCTGGGGTTGTCTCTTGGAACCTATCTCGGCCTCGAAAAAAGTCCTCGCAGAGAGAAGGTCGGCCTCGGTCAAATCAAGATCGCTTAGGCCACCAGAGGGATCCTCGGACACGTGGACTTGGTTAGATGCACCAAATTCATCCTCGAATGGAACCGAATCAGCAACTTCTTCCTCTCCTTCTAGCCCTTCTCCCTCGACGTCCACAGCTTGAGTGGAAGTAAAGGGTCTGGCCAACGTAATACCTTCAGGAAACGAAAACCCTTACTCCACCACAGTTATCCCGCGAAGCCGTGGGTTGCCGGCTTTGATTACGTGCTTTGGGGCCGGGAATGATTTTTGGGTCGGATTGTACTCGAGGATCTTGTGGGCGGCTCTAACTTGGTTATCGGCCTCGTTCAGGAAGATCTCTACCCTAAGAACAGCCTCCAGGTCCTCCTTGTTGACCAGATTAAAGTGACGCTCGAAGGCGTGCGGATCTGCCCAAAAAAAAAAAAAACAAAAAAAACAAAAAAACAAACTGCTGTCATTAACCAAGCAAAGCAGACTTACAACAAAAAAGAAAAAAGCTAGACCCTCTCCTACTCTGAGTACCCCACCTGGTGTCCCCTCCTCCATCAGACAGTGAAGGCCATCGTGCCACTCCCCGGATACGAGGAGAAAGTCTTTGTTTAGACCCTTGCTAGACTTGGGAAGACACTGGATAAGCCGGACCTTATTGTCCCTTGTCTTCATGTAGTAGGACTTACCCTTCAGCTTCTGGAGGTTGTAGCACCAATTTACGTCATGGTGGGTCAACCTCAGCCCCATCTTCTCATTCAAAGTGTCCACACAACTCAGGATCCTGAACACGTTGGTGGCACACTGAGTTGGGGCCAACCCAAAGTACGTAAGGTAGCCCCTCATTACCGGCCCCATGGGGATCCTCATACCGCCCTCGAGGAAGGCGATCATGGGAATGGCGACCTCCCCCTCCTTCCTTCGAGTGCGCTATTCCCTTTCCGCACAGTACCTCAGGCCCACGTTGTCGAGTATCCTATAATCGGCGATGAATTTCTCCATCGCTTCTTCAGACTCAACTAATTTCTTAAATCTACCCATCCCTTACAACAACTAAAAGACTCGAGAAAGAGCGAAGGAAAGAAAGGACTCAGAGAAAAATTTATGCTATAGAAAGAAAAAAACTTATAGAAATGAGGAAAAGTTCGTCAGACAGGCCTTTTGTGCTAGAAAAGTTGTGGATGTAGTTGAAGATTTGACCGAATTCAGTGAACGCGCGCGAGAACTCTTGAATGCCAAAGTGGAAAGACCAATCGGTTCGAATGGGTATTTATATCCCCAACTAAAAGTAACCATGCGAGTTTCCCCGTTCATAAAGCTAGAGAAAGCCCAGCCGTTAGATTAACATCATACTGTTGAACGTGGGGAGCAGAGAGCCGCCAGAAGTTAATGAGGACACGCTCCGCGTACCAAGGCACCAGGAACATACCTTAGGTAGATGAAGAGGCCCTGGCTCTGACGGAAGACAAGATGTGACAAGCCATAGCAAGGGCCCGAGGACATTAAAATCCTCCTCCCCATTCGAGGAGCCGGGCAGCAGAATTTTGAGGGGCTATTGTGAGGCCTAATAATTTGGCAACCCCGACCCATCTTATATCCGGCCTAAGGCCTATGCCGAGGATCCAGAAATGTTCGAGGAGGAACACAGATAACCCAAGCTGCCAGGAAACATTGCCGAGGACGATGTTGTCCTTGGTAACCCGAGACCATTGGAGGGGGAAGTAATGAGCCACCAGGAGCGGCCTTCTTGAGCATCCAAAGAGAAAGAGCAAGTACAACGTGTTAGCAATGGAAGCATGATGGAGGAGCATGTCCAAGATAAACTGTCACCTCCACATTAAATGCCCACAACTAACGTCCTGGCCGCATTAATGAGGAAAGGACCCCTGAATAGTGCTGCCTTGGTTGCCGTAACCCACAAGAAGAGTAGGAAGGTGGCTGATGGGACAAGCACTTAAGTGGCGGCTTGGTTGATTAACAAATGTAAGGCTAGGATCAATTGAGAGGGTGATATATAATGTAAGGGATCCCTCTGTAAAAGTGGACGGGAAGTCTAAACTAAAGAGTACTGTAGTAACTTGTATTCTCTCAAAAACCCTTGTAACCATTCTCTAAAAAGGGATAATAAGAACTGAAGCTCCCGAGAGAAGGGCCGAAGAGCACCATTGTGCATCCTAACTCACGTTTTGGCTATTAAACCCACTTGCAACCATGCATGGCTGTTGCATCCCTCATTAGGGTCTAGTTCTTGAACCCGTTCTCTACAAATTCATTGTACTGGGCTAACTGGGCTTGAGTCCACTCTCTCAACAGTAGAAGTGCTCAAACCCGGTCCCTACAGTATTTGTTATAATTTATTAATTATTTTCATTAAAGTTCTTTTACATACACATTATATATATATTTTTTAATCTTGACATTAATTTGATGTTAGATTATTGCTAACAAAAAGAAAAGGGTTAGTACAATTTTAGAACTTTTTATTTCTGATAGTTCAATTTATTTTTTCTTAAATTAGTACTTTGTGAACTAAAATAGTTCAACAATAAACTATTTTAATATGTTGTATTTCTTCAATATAGTTTTGAAGAATCCGAATTCAACCTTGATGAGAAAGAGAAAATGATTGAGTAATTGCATTTTGTTAATTTTGACCTTTATAAAGATTGAAAAAGAATAGGTTAGTTTTTTTTTTTTTTTTGTTAATATTGAGATTTATGTTAGAATGATAACATTTACCATTGGTTAACTTTGAATATATATATTTACTATTGGTTAACTTTGAATATATACAAATATTAATGGATATAAATGGAGAAATAATATTTCAGATATATGCTGGAGATGCAAGTTAGAGACACAATAGAATTTGCAAATATGCAAGTCTAAATAAGCATAAAGATATGCCAAAGAATCAAATGCATGGCACAAAAACAAGGGAGACAAAGAGAAAAAAGTACTTGCAATGCAACTTTCCAATATGGTAGAAGAGGTAAGAATGAGAGAAATATGTTATTTGTTTAATCAAAATTTGATTGGTTTCTCACTATTGTTTTGAATATATAATTTTTATGTATATATATGTGTGTGTTGTTTTTTTATGAACAAAAAATGGATAGAGAGGGGCAACTTGAGTTGACGTCTTCCACCTCAAATTCTATTAAATGTTTTAAGTAATTTAAAATAAATTAAATATTTTGATTATATATCATAATTTTATATTTTAATAGGTAAAATTTATATACTACACACCATGTATACACAAAGTGACTCAATATATTTATGCATACATGTTGCAAAATTAATTTGTTTTTATTGTGTGACTCATAAATTATTAATAGAGTTTCAACTTTCAACATATATAATTTTTAATTAAGCCGTGCATCGCACTGGCATAATACTAGTTATATCAATATTTTTAAGGTCAAAATTTATGAAATAAAAATAAGAATAGAAAAAGGAAATAAGAAACAAATTTAATTCAAGAGAAAAAAATGCTAAAAATATTGTTATTTTTCAAGTGTTATGAGTTCAAATTTTTAATGTAGTAGCTTTTTTTTTTCCTCTAATGTGTATAAATAAAAAGACAAAGTTTAGCTAACCTTATTCAATAAAATAAGTATCACTATATATTTTGAAAATCTAACCGTTGAACTACATGTTCTTTACGCTCTTAATATACATATCAAATTTTGTGTCAATCAAATATTATTTACTATATGATCTATAAGCTTATATTTTATACATAATTTCGAACTACAAAAACTTGCAATCAAAACAATTTATTGATGATATAGCTATTGATCTTTAATTTTCTAAAAAATTTTGCAACCATGGAGGATATAAGGAGAAAATGTAATCTAACGGTGGATTTGTTAAAATTCACCTCCAATAAAAATATATTAAGTAAGATCGTAGCTTAAGGCTACAACCAATTTTGTAGCTAAATTTTGTCATAAATAAAATAAATAAATATTGTTTTAGGTTACACTTTAAAGTTTCAAACACTCAAATAGTTACTATATATGTTCTAAAAAAAAAAAAAAAAAAATTACTACATAGTTCAAATTTTTTATATTTTAATCATTTTATGAGTTTGACAAAACCCAACAAGTTGTACTTAAGGTTTATCTAATTACTAAAAACCATCATATAAGAATTAAAAGTGGAATTTTTACTATGAAAAATAATTACTACACAACCTATTCAGATATATAAAATAAAATATAATAGATATGCTTAGCAGTTTTCTATCATTAAAATACCGCTTAATATTTACATGTGTCATATACTCATGTTATTGTACAAATTGATCTTAAGTATTGTATATATGTTGGAAATAAAAACGAGAAATATTACCCGAGCCTTCTTTTTATTTGTATTAAATAAGTTTATTAATAAGAGGCGGTGGAGTTAAGGCCCGGACTAAGTTACTCTTTGAGACGATAAGTGTTGTTTACGAAATTTTTTAGTTTGAAGGGGGGGGGGAGGGGTATTCGAAACCCTGTTTCTTGTCAGTAAGGAGGCTAAACAATACCACTAAGCTAACTTTGTGTGTAAGAGAGACGGAGAGACAGAGAGAGGCCTACAGACTTATACCTGCAAGCCGAGTTGATTAATGAGCTCATAGACTCTCATTTTCTTTTCATCCCTTGAAATGGAAGGAGGAAGCCTGACCTCGGCTGCAAACAAGAATGTTTCAAACACTGTCAACATGGGGAAGAGCTGGTCTGACTGCATCACATAGGAAGAAATCATCTTCATGTAGCTTGTAGTAACCTACATGACCAACCAATATATATCACCACCATTCTTAACCCAAAAAAGGAAAAAACAGTTGTTAAAAAAATCATATAAGAAGTTGAGAAATTAAGAGAGAGAAGAAGGATTACTGGCTTTCCATCGATTCTAACTGATCCTTCAAGACTCCCTTGTACAATCCGACCAGCCAAGGCATCAAGAAATGTGGATTTACCAGCACCACTAGGCCCCATGATGGCCATAATTTCACATTTCATTGCTTGGCTAGAGATGTCATTAAGAAGATACGTTTCTTTCTTGATCCAAACTCCTTCCTTTTTCTGCTTCTTTATGACACTGTATGAGAGGTTATTGAATTCAAGACCTTGGCCTGGAATAATCTTGCGTGGTCCAGTTGCAGGTGCCACACCATTTTTAGAAGCAACTGATTTGTCCATGTGTAAAAGAGTCTCAAGGCTTCTATTCGCATCCTCTCTGCCGAGCTTTGCCATTGTGGTGACTTTCAGTGAGCACTTTTTGCCTTAGCTTAGACAGAGGCAAGGAGCTCTTAAGAGTTGAAATTGAGCTGTGAAACAGTAAAAAGGAGGAGCTGTAGAGCATCAAATGTGGACCAAAAGTGACGATTAAAATGAAAGAAACAAGAGAATTGTAAGGGGGTGAATGCTTGAGAACAAAAGGAAAAATTACGAATCATCAGACGGCAACACTCAGGAGAAGAATTGCTGTGGCTTTCTGTCTCTCTCACGTCCCTTTGGGCTTGACAACTTACATGCTTTGATTTTTCCGGGAGAAGTTCTGGTTTTGTATTATTGTGAACTAGAGGACAACTTCCGCCCTTCATTTTGTTTTCTGCAATTAATGTAAAGGGCAAAAGTTAGCTGATTCTGCCATGTTTCTTAGATGCATTGTAACACATTCCCTAGCGAACCTAGTTGCATTCCCATCCACCCTTATTATTTTTTTTTTTTTGAAACAACATTCCCATCTGCCTGTATCCAATATGAATTCATATTTTATTGCATTAGTCAATAACTCGTACAATGTGAACACAAAGCTAAAGGTTTTCACTTTAGGGTTGTGTTTATTACAGACAATTTTACACATCTCATTTTTGAACTGAAACTGTGACTTGAAATCATGATTTTGAACTTGAAGTCACTGTTTTAGTTTAAAAATGGGGTGTGTGTAACAGCTTGTGTGCATAATGATAGGCCAAAAACGTATTGACTCATTGTGATGAATTAATTAATTAATTAATAAGAGTTGAAATTGAGCTGTGAAACAGTAAAAAGGAGGAGCTGTAGAGCATCAAATGTGGACCAAAAGTGACGATTAAAATGAAAGAAACAAGAGAATTGTAAGGGGGTGAATGCTTGAGAACAAAAGGAAAAATTACGAATCATCAGACGGCAACACTCAGGAGAAGAATTGCTGTGGCTTTCTGTCTCTCTCACGTCCCTTTGGGCTTGACAACTTACATGCTTTGATTTTTCCGGGAGAAGTTCTGGTTTTGTATTATTGTGAACTAGAGGACAACTTCCGCCCTTCATTTTGTTTTCTGCAATTAATGTAAAGGGCAAAAGTTAGCTGATTCTGCCATGTTTCTTAGATGCATTGTAACACATTCCCTAGCGAACCTAGTTGCATTCCCATCCACCCTTATTATTTTTTTTTTTGAAACAACATTCCCATCTGCCTGTATCCAATATGAATTCATATTTTATTGCATTAGTCAATAACTCGTACAATGTGAACACAAAGCTAAAGGTTTTCACTTTAGGGTTGTGTTTATTACAGACAATTTTACACATCTCATTTTTGAACTGAAACTGTGACTTGAAATCATGATTTTGAACTTGAAGTCACTGTTTTAGTTTAAAAATGGGGTGTGTGTAACAGCTTGTGTGCATAATGATAGGCCAAAAACGTATTGACTCATTGTGATGAATTAATTAATTAATTAGCTAAGTTTATTAATTAATCAAATTAACATGCAAACGCGTGGTAGCACAAACAAATCACCAATAACTAAGTATGTAACGGAAATAAATTTACACGGTGATTTGTTTATGAATGGGGAAAATCTACACGGTAAAAACCACACCGGGTACTTTTAAGGTCACCACTCCCAAGAATCCACTATTATCATAACAAGCGATTACAAGTAAAGGAATCCCAGTACTTTATACTAACCTATAGTTGAACTCTTACCCCAATACCCAATTGGACTTGTTTTGTAGTGACAATTTCTCTTTTCAATGCACGGCTCCTAGTACGTGACTAACCAATTGCACGGATCTCAGTACGTGACTTCAATCACCAACTAGAGAAGGTTATTGGCTGTAAAGTTCTTTAGTTCATCTAGACGATGAAGATCAAGAAGATGCTTGGTCACAAAACCCTATGGTGTACAAACACAGCAGCTACTTCACAAGAAAGATGAACTAGGGCAAATTCGATCTCCGGCCATAATTTGCTTGAACAAAACTTTACTCAACACTTGTGCAATTTGTGTCTCTTTTGACGGCCTTTAAAATAATATTTTTATATGTCTAGGGTTATGAGAAAAGAAAGCCCAAATATACAATCATGGATTGGATGAAAAACAAACTAGAAATTTTGAGTTTCATAAACCTTGGCAGATACCCTATTTGTCGAGCTGTTGTTGAGCCATGGGCTAGAACAGCTCTTCAAGGCTTGATAGATTGCTAACTGTCGAGATTTAATGAACAACACTTTCTACACCTAAATCTTGGACAGACTTGCATGACTTTAACACTTGAATTT
Organism: Quercus suber; assembly: GCF_002906115.3. Lineage (NCBI taxonomy): Eukaryota > Viridiplantae > Streptophyta > Magnoliopsida > Fagales > Fagaceae > Quercus > Quercus suber. Next base: position 44,902 of record NW_027070408.1, read on the forward strand.
GAAACAAGGTTTCTTGAAGTATTAAACACATCCTAGATCTACCCAAATACAAGTAAAGTGCGTTTTGTCAAAAGATTAGCCAATTACATAAAATAGTGACATATGTTCCTAACATGTGAAACACATATGTCCTAACACATCAAGTATTACCCTTCAGTTTATATTATATATAGATTTTTTGGATTCAGCTTGTGGTGAGTTAGTTACTCAAAAAAAAAAAAAAAAAAAAAAAGTTTGTGGTGAGTCCAAATATTGTGTCTAGCCTCAGAAGCTTTCATCATTTTCACCTTAATTATCCCCTCCTCTCCTCCAAAAAATTCATATGTTCATAAGAAGTGTGAAACCTCACATTTCACATTCATAGTAAGAAACAAAATTATACTATAAAATAATAATATTGACACCCCATTTTGTACCTCTTATGACTTAAGCCCCCATTCCCAAATGATGATAATTAGGGAGACCAATTGCTAATAATTAAGAAGAATTTAATTTTAATTTTCAAAATGTATGAAAACCTCACTGAAACCCTAGCTAGCTTTGCACACACAAGCTATGATACTTGTGTTGCAAGATATCGAATCTACAAATGTAGGTTGGAGTTGTTGGAGAGTCTTGTATGGAAAATTTCTTGTGAAAAATGAAGCAGGAATGATCTCACATTGATTGGTAACAACCTTGCATCCCTTCTCAAGCACTAAAAAAAGCCCCTACGGGCACACTTTGCAAAACATACCGGAAAGTAATTCAAAAGTGACTTTTATATTGTTTAGGCCTTTTAGTTGCAACTTTACCCTTAGTGTTTATTTTTCTATTGTTTAGATTAATTAAGAGAAGCGGTCAAGAATCAAATGTTGACTTTGTTTGAGGAATGTTGTTGGCTTGGTTATTATTTATTTTCATTGCTATTTAGTTTTCATTCCATTAGGAGTTTTTAATTTTTTTGGTAAATAAAAGTTTTTAATTTTTTAGTTTAATTTAGTAGCTTTAATTAGGTTAGAAATATGTTCTAGGATAGAGTAGTTTAGTAGATTTAATTAGGTTAGAAATATGTTCTAGAATAGAGTAGTTTAAAATTCTAGGGTTTATGTCTCAAGGTGCACACGCAGATTTGACCCCTGCGTGTGCAACTCTAGGAATATGTGTATGTAGGCTCACTAAGAAATCCCTATTTGAATAGTTTATGTTTCTTTCTACTTTCAATTGTTTTTGTTTGATCCCGTTTGGATCATAGGAGCAACTTTAGGATTTTGTGATAATTTAGAAACATGCTTAGGAGATTACAATCAAAGAAAAATGACTAGAAATTAGATTAGGATTGTAATCAAGATCAAAACATTAATTTTAACATGAACATGCATTCTAACTATTATGGCACTGAGATTATGCGGTAAGATAAGTAGCATGGTGGGTAATCACATAATTCCATGATCATGTATGACCACATATATGTTGGAAAAAATTGGCCTTTGCCCTTTTTAAAAGAACAATCCAGCATTTTGCCCTATTTTCCAAACTAATTAGGGAAATGTTCCTCTTTTGAAAGTCAATTTTCTCAAAATCGAGTTAAGCCCTATAGCGGCATTTTTAAGGAGCCTATAGTGATGTTTTAAGGACTTATAGTGGCATTTTGTAACTTATCTCTATGAAGTCGAGTTATAGGTAAAAAAAGAAAAAAATTTGCATGTAACTCGACTTCGTGGAAATCGAGTTACAAAACGCTACTATATATCTTTAAAACGTCACTATAGGCTCCTTAAAAACGCCGCTATAGGGCTTCAGAATTTTTTTTTTTTTTTTAAATAACTCAATTTTAAGAAAATCAAGTTTCAAAAGAGGGGCATTTCCCTAATTAGTTTGGGAAAGAGGGCAAAATGCTGGATTTTTTTTTTTGAAAGGGGCATTTGCCCATTTTCTCCCATGTATGTTTGATCACATAAATGATGTGATAATATGAAGTGATTAACATGATGTGTGTGATGATAATATAATGTGTATGATGGCATAATGATGATGATGACGAGGAATGATAACTTGATGTGTGACGACATAATGATGATGAATGAATGGATGGATGATGCATGTGATGATGCAAATGAATGTATTGTGATGGTAAACATAAGGTTTATGTAGGTGTGTGCATCTTTACCTCTTTTTGCATGCTTAGGATAGCCAAATTAGCCAATTAGGGATTCATTGATAAAGTTAGGCTATTGAACATATATAAGAGTGGGGACCGGCCATTGGTTGACTGGACTTGGGTATGTAATACCCTTCCAAGACCATACCCTAAATTTGAGCCTTTTGCTTGGTGTGTAGACCTCTGGTAGGGGCCAAGGCTCGTTCCCATACCTAAACTAGTTGGCAACTCCCAATCCTCCACCTTTGGCGCACTCAACTAAAGCGTATTCCATGGGTAACAGTTCTATGTTAAGGACAGTGAGCCTATAAGAAGTAGTAGCTACCTTCCGAAATGCATGGAACGCACACCTATCAATATGTCAGTCTGGAATTTGATATCGACATGTTAGTCCTAGTGTATGGTAGTTTGAAAAGAGATTTAGAGAATACATAGAGTTTGCCTGTTAGGGATAATAGAATCGTCTAAGTGAGACCCAATTATCTTATCTATAGTTGTGTTTGTGCCCTTTCATGAATGGTCACAAATTATTAAATAGTTGTGCATGCCCTTCCTAAGGGTTGTAACAATTCACTAAACAATGTATATTTGTGAGTTCCCTAAAATGTGGCCTTTGAATGGAAGCTTGTCATAGGGTTGTAACGATTCACTAAACAATGTATATTTGGGAGATCCCTAAAATGTGGCCTTTGAATGGAAGCATATCACATGAATAGCCCTTTTAGGAGATCGAGATTCGGAAGGTCGAAGAGTTGAGAGTTGAGAGGAAGGGGATTCGGAGAGAGTAGTCTGAGAGTTTTTTTGAGATTGAGATCTTAGGGTTTTTTTTTTTTTTTCCTTGTGTGGAGTATTGATTTTTTATAATTTATACTAAATGTTGAAGCTGCGTTTTACTAAACGCAGCTCCAGACATGTAGAAGCTAGGTTTGGTCAAACACAGCTCTAAGCATACCCTAAGCTGCGTTTGGTAAATGTAGCTCCATACATATTCAGAAAAAAAAAAAAAAAAAAAAAGAAGAAGAAGAAGAAGAAGAAGAATTCACGAGAATTATGGTACAAAACTATCTGTAATGGATAATTTCTTCAAGAATCCACAAGGAACTTCTAAGAAATCCTTTTTTTGGATACTAAAATTCCTAGTAAATCTATCAGCCTGTCCCTGTGTATAACTAAAAACCGACAAAGCCAACAAAGAATTCCTACACAAATCTCAAATCTCCTTCAACGCCAGCCAATAATCTGAACACAAAACCAAAACCAATTAACCAAAACAAAAATTACAATCATTGAATGCAAAAATTCAAGGAAAAAAAATGGAGGGAAGGAGAGAAATAAGAAAAAAAAATGGACGGTGGAGCGGTGGTGGAGCTAAAACAATTTTTGAATTGGGGATTTAGGGTTTATAAAAATTTGAATTTTTGGAAGAGGCTGCAGGCACAAGAGAGGGAAAGAAATAAGAAAAAAATTGGGTTTTGTTTTAATTAATTTTGAGGAAGGGTGTTTTAGTCTTTTAACTTTATTCCACCTAAGCAAGAAGCATGTGATTGTCACATGCACTAAGATTCTATTAAATGTAATAGAAAAAATAACACCAGGGTGCAAAGTGTGATAATTTAGGGNTTGATTTTATTTTTAATGATCTTTTTCTCTCTCTAACATTTTGTATGTACATATTTGTCTTCACAATGTGATATAATCTCGAAAATGAATGCTTAAGGTAGGAATCCACCTTAGCTTCTTAATTTGATATGGCTAGTAACAGTATTGTAGAGGCTTATTCATTCAATCAAGAGAGCTATATGTCTAACCACTACAAAAAAACGCAGTTTTAAGCTGGTTTTTTAGCCGCTTTTTTGTAAAATGTGGCTACAGGTTAGACTTTGAGCCACGTTTACTAAGCCTGGCTATAGACCCCCTTGAAGCCGCGTTTTTTAATGGTGAGGGTACATTTTTGGCGTAGGACTTAAGCCACGTTTTTGTAAAACCGGCTACAAACCCATACTGGTCTCTCTCTCTCTCTCTCTCTCTCTCTCTCTCTCTCTCTCTCTCTCTCCTATTAGCTGAATTTGTTTGAATTGTGCTCAATTCATGGAACACAATTCATAGAAAAAATTATATTTTTTCTTGATATAACTTATACAAGTTTGTTTAAGTTATGTTTTTTGTGTCAAATTTAGATTAAGTTGAGATGGAAAATTGTAATGGAGTAGTTATAGTCTTAACAATCTTCAATGACCACGACAAAAGAGGGTACTTTTTGAAGAAGGCTAAAAGTGCTAATTGTTTTTGTTTTAATTAACTAGTCCCATATATGGCTGAAAAAAAATTAGGTTTTGTTTAATTGATTTGAGGATAGGTGTTTCAGTCTTTTAACTTTGTTCCACCTAAGCAAGAAGCATGTGATTGTCACATGCACCAAGATTCTATTAAATATAACAGCAAAAATAACACAGGGATGCAAAGTGTGATAAGTGTGATAGTTTAGGGTACAAAGTGTGCAATCGGATAGTTTAGGGTGCAAAGTGTAATCCAGTGCATAGTTTAGGATGGTAAAGTGTAATTTCCCCTTAATTTTAAACTATTGTTTTTGTGCATTGTGGAGGAGTCAAACATAATTAAACAATATATTACGTAGGTGCAATCATTACGTAGTCAAATCAAGATATATCATGAAAACATTCATGATCCTTATGTTCTTACAAATTTAATGTGGATACAACGGGGAGTTGCCACCTAGTTTTTGCAATAGTTTAGGAACCATATAGATAGCGCCCTCTCGAGGAAGGACCATTGATCTTACTGCCAAAGATATGAGTTTGGAGTTAAGGTACGGTCTTGGGAAGGTGTTAGGCACCCAACACTGCCCAACCCTAAAGTTGGCTTCCTCTCATTGTGTCTTATGTCTTAACCTTATTAAAGGCACACTCAATATAATTATCTAACCCACACACACACTAACATATATCTAAGCACACAACATGGCATCAATTATCCCTAGCCATACATATATCATGACAATCAACAAAAGCCTAACATACATCTATCATGGCATACCCAAACATACATCTAGCATACATGTCACCTCATCCTAGCATTCATCTAATCATGGCTTGACATCCCAAACAAGGCAGCAACAAAGTCAAGGCAGCAAAAGGGCATGGTAATCAAACATAGGTCATAAATGCTTGTTCATACTAATGCATGACTTACCTCACTTACCTTGCAACAACTCAGCACCTATGGCATTATGCATGAGCATGTGAATGCATGTTCATGGCATCAAAATAAGACAACATAAGATATACCCTAATTCTAACATATGAAAGCAAACAAACAATTAAACGTGTGAAGCAGAAGCTTACAAACATAGAAATATGGAAAATAGGCTAAACAAAAGTATTACATGTGAAAAAAAAAAAAATAGATAAAATAAAATTAGGGTTTCTGGGCTCGTTCATACGCATGCATGAACAACCTTACGTGTGCATAATCAAGCCTGCGTGCACAGGCAACATTATGTGCACGTGGGTTTCTACCTAGATACCTTAGAAACACAGCAAAAACTTGAAACGCTAAATCTAACATCCTAAAATGCTTCAAAAACGTGAACCTAAACTATATAAACATATTATAACATATTACAAAAAGAAAATAAAGCAAATAGAAGGATTAAAGTGCAAAAACAAAAAGAAAAGAAAAATAAAAGTTTAAAACTAAATACCTCAAACAAAAGCTCTTCAAGCTTGATTTTTGACTATTTCCTTCAGTTAAATCTGTTCACAATTAACAAAAAGAGTGATTAGTAATCTTAAACTCAAAGATCAAGGCCAGAAAAGGGCTTAATCAAAAGAAAATTGACTTGAGGATGTTTTGTGAAAAAATCCCTTTTTGATTTACTATTTCTAGTGAATCTTAGTATTTTTCCATGGAATTTCTGTGTCCTTTGAAAATATACCAAAATATACCATGTAAGGCTACTTATACTATGAAAATAGGAGTTTGGAACGACTTCTAGACGAAGTGAGATTTGTTTTAAACCTCAACATTAATATAAAAACATGCCTTGTTTAGCTTCTGGAATTCGCTATGCGTGCGCAGGATTGTGCATGCATGCGCATGTAGAAAGCTGCGTACACAAGCCAATTCTTGTGTGTGCATAGCAAGGATTTCCTTAACTTTACTTTTCCAAAAATAGATTTATTTGCTTGTTAAAAATTATATTTTTCATTTTAACTTCTCAAGTTAATTTAACATCTGATTGGGCCTTAAACCAACCTTGGGTTTTAGAATTCAGCATCGTTGGGGAACGGGGCCTGAGTTGTAAAAAGTACAAAATGCGGTGTCTACATTTAACGTCAAACAAATCGTCACAACTAAATCAAAGAATCTAATCATAAAGAAAATATAATATTTCCATAATTTATTACGTTAAAGAATCATGGAAGAATGAGACCATCTATGTTACTTATTGTGTGCACATCTTGGTCATAAGAAATTTTTGTAGGCAGCATGATGGTTCGTACACATGCCCTTAGTCTTGTCTCTAATGTCTGTACAATAACTTTGCTAAAGCTATACTAAATACCATATTTATGTGGCTCGGCCTTTTCATTTTTAGGAATTGCTTCCTCTTAAAACACCACCACCACCACCCCCCCCCCCCCCCCCAACAACTCTTTCTTGTTAAAAAAGCATAATATTTTATCACACTTTTGGTATTGTTCTAGGTGGTTAGGCGGGGATTGCAAATCCTTTTTTCATAGTTAAGAAAATAGAAGTTCACATTTATGAAATAATCAAACATACTAAATAAAAAGACAGTTGAAAACTTATATCATATATTTATTCTTTATTTTCAAAGATAAAAATTATCATAAATATTTCTCAAAAAAAAAAAAATCATATATTAGACAAAAGACTACTTATTTTACATACAATATTAGCAATATAAATTAAATTTAATGTTGATTTATTCAAAACATTAGAACCACTATACTATCATGGTCAAATACATTTCATTCTTTATCCTTTTGAAAAAAAAATGCAATATATAAATAATATAATATAAGCCTAGATCTTCGCCCAGGCAAAAGGAAATTTAAAAATAATTAAAATAAAATAAATTTTGACTTTTTTTTTTCATCTCCACTAGTTCTAAAACGCTATGGTTGGAGTAGTATTCACTAGCCATTCTCCTCCTTGTGTCACCACTACATAGCACGAATTTCGTGCTTCCTTCTCCATGTCTTCATCATCATTAACACCATGAAGCCATTCTTCACCATGTAGATGCAAATAGCTTATGGGGGTGTTACAAACCCATGGGTAGAACTCACTATTGAAAACCGGTTTGCAAGGGAAGGATGCCCAAGAGCTTATAAACACGTGGTTAAGCTTATACTTAATCTATGTGGGACACTAGGATCATAACATATCACTATGCTTCGCAGCCCACGTTCACGATGGCTCACTCTAGCGACATTGACCCGATGGTAGCCCTTTCTCTTTTTGGTGGCTCCACTCATCTATCCACTACAACAAAATGTATTTTTAGTGATGAAAAAATTCGTCACTAAAAGTCCAGTTTTTCGTCGCCAAGGACCTTTAGCGACGAAATTTACTAGTTAGCGAAAAACTCATTTCATCGTTAAAACCCCGTGCTAAAAGTTCTGGCGACGAAAAATTTTGTTACTAAAAGTTTGATTTGTTTTTTTAAAAAAAAACTTTAAGCAACAAAAACATTTCGTTGCTAAATGTTTTCCTTGCTAAAACACTATTCAGTAATGAAAATATTTCGTCACTAAAAACATTTTAGTTTATTAAATCATATTTAGGACGAATAATTTTGTCACTAAAACTATTTTTGGGTACATGTAGTAACGAAAAAGTTCGTCACTAAAAATATTTTTAAGAAAATACAAGCACATATAGTGATGAAAATTTTCGTCACTAAAACCATTTCTTACAAAATTCTGCTACATTTAGCGATGAACTATTTAGTCACTAAAACAATTTTTTGTTGCTATATTTGTGATGAAAAAATTTGTTGCTAAAACTTATTTTTTGTTTTTATTTTTTTCATGGCTTTGATATTAACCTGTAACCTATCATTACATTAATAATACCTCACATTTGAATAACACATTTATTTCAACAAAACATTTATAAAAAAAGATCCATACATTCCACAAGTAAAAAATAAAACAAGTATCCAATTCAAACTCCTTCCATACAATAATTGTTTGCAACGCATACAATAACTTAAGATGTTTATTAACAATACAAAATGTGTAGCATAATATAATTAGAACCAATGGAAGATGTCCTCATATGTCTTCAAGTAATTCCAAAAGTAGATTCCCTAAAAGCCACCAATAAGAAATCTGCACAAATATAAAAACAATACTACATTAAAATTGTAAAGTAAAAACATTAACTATGTTATAAGAAACATTTATAATAATGCATTAAGAGTAACCACACTAATGAATTGAAATCACAACTCCTAATGTATAAGTTGTAGAAAACAAATATAGATTTTCAAGTGTAATATAATACAATTAGTTTCAAATAATGCATCAAAAAAGTAGTCACACTATGTAGTATGGGTCAATTGTTAAAATAAAGTATTAACCAATATGTGTTCTAACTTGAAGATAAACCACCCCAATAGGTAAGAGCGCCATCATAACCCTTGCTCCTTAAAAAGTTAAGAATATTCTTTTGGACCGCTTCTTGCTTAGCTCGCGCCTCTTGGTCCCTAACTCTTGCCTCTTTGAGCTCAGTTATCTCATTTTCTAGTCGATGGATATACTCCACTAAGGAACTAGGTGAGGCGGTGGTTATTAGAGAAGAGGAAAGTCTCATGCTAAGTCCTTTTACAATACCGGACTTCTTAAAAACCAAGTTTGAGATCTCCTCTTGTGTAAGGGGAATTGCATTAGGATCTTGACAATGATCCTCTTGCACTTTGAGAATAGTTTCCTATCATTTGAAAGAGAGAAAGAAAAAAACAATCATAACATTAATACTACATATGTTATAGCTTTACTAACTTTTTGGGCATTTTTTGAAACTATGTATTGATATGAAAGATAAGTACAATTGCTACTAACTTAACATATCATAATCCACACCATTATCCATATCAAGCAATTCACAAGTGCAGAATTTGAACACTATTGCTACTAACACAACACAACAAATGACCACATCAATATCCATATTATGTACAATTACTACTAACTTTACATATCATATTTCACACAATTATCCATATCAAGCAATTCACAAGTGTAAAATTTTAACATAATTGCTACTAACTCAACACAACAAATGACTACATCAATATTCATATCAAGTTCAAGATAAACATAAAACCTTAAAACAATTGCTACTTAGGCAAGCATTTTACTTTAAGACAAGCATAAAACATTTAAGACAATTGTTATGAACTCTGCATATCATAATCCATATCAAGATCAACATCAGGTATGTCATGATCTTCATTTTGATTAGCGTCTCTTGAAGTTCTTCCTTTAGGAACAATCTCAGTTTCAACATCACCCATATAATACTCAATAATATTGTCTTCAACATTGATAGGGACAACATCAACAATTGCTTCTTGTTAGAATACGTCACTATCTTCTGTATTATCATTGGGTTCTCCACTCCCGACTTTCGTGACATTAAACACTCCTCTATGTTGGATGCATTGCACAATTTTTCAAGTTTTACGCAATTTGGTATCTTGAAGGTAGAAAACTTGTTTCGCTTGACTAAGAAGTATAAAAGGGTCATTTTGATACCACCCATTGTAACATCAATGCTCGTGCAGTGTGCATCGGTTCTTATTATTCTCCTTCGACAAATTGGTACCAGTATTGTACCATTCACACTAAACAACTTTATGCGAAACATATACTTTAATTCCCAAATTTTTCTTACATGACCATAAAAGTCGTGCATTTCTCTTTCATGGTCCCCTTGGTATATACACCATTGTTTTGGGTTACATGATGATTGTCTAGGTCCTTTGTATGGATCTTTACATTATTGACCATACAAACTATGTACTTCTTCACATGCGGCTTAGGACCATTTGCTAATGACCATAACTGTTTAGTAGCTTCAGATGACTCGTTAGCTTTCAATCTATTCAACTATAATAACATACAACAAGTGATATTAATTAGTAATAAGCAATGATGGAACTATTTAAATGTTTAAATTTATTAGTGTGTGATTAAATTTCAAATATCTTACGTGTTCTCTGAATCACTTGGGAATCTCTTGTCATTGGATTTGAGTTATGGCTTCTCCAGTAGGATTATGCAATGTGTTTTTGTGTTCATTGTTAAAAATAAAGTAATTTATTTTTAGCTAAGCATTGCAGATAATATTAAAACTAGATCAAACAATAGATGCATATAAAATCACATACTTTAAATAAGGCTCTAACTCAGGACTATTGTACAACAAGAATTAATGAGCAGTATCAAGCAATGCAAGAGACAAGTTGCCATCATTCCACCTACCACTTGTAGGTCAAGCAGTCTAAAAAAAAACTATCAATCCTTTGCTAGATTCACTAAAATCTTCATTTCTTTCTCTTTAATTATACACAGTTTCGATCCCATCAATATACAAAGACCAGTTGTTAATACATTCTTTAAGAATGTAAGCCTCTGCAATCGAACCTTTTGGTTGAGCTCGGTTGAAAACGTATTTTTTCAATTTTCCAAGGTACTGACGAGGAAAAAATACGCACAGTATGTGATTTTATACCACATGGGAAAGATGTAATTGATGGGTGCATCAAAGGATTTAATTACCTTTCAATTGGGTACATCCACCGATATTGTACCGGGCCTCCTAGAATTGTTTCTCGAGGTAAGTGAACACAAGGTGGACCATAACATCAAAGAATGTTGGAGGAAAGAACCTCTAAAGCTTGCATAGTATAAGACTATATGTTCTTCTAATTTCTCCAATTTACTCCGATTTAGGGTCCTTGAGCATAAGTCTTGGAAGAAATTGCCTAACTCAAACAATACAATATTAATATCTTTATTTGCAAACTCTCGCAACCCAATTGGAAGAATTTGTTGTAGTGGCATATGATAGTTGTGGCTTTGCAAAACATATAATCTACCATGTTTTGCATTCACTGACCTTGATATGTTGACTGCATAGTCATCTAGATACTTGACTGATTTCAAAAAGTCATAAAAACCATCCATTTCATAAGGGCTTAATGAAAAGAAAGCCCGAGGCTTGTCATATGATCCATCAGGACGTTGTTTCAAATGCAATGTATGCCTAAAGTTCATATTTTACAAGTCTATCCGTACCTTGTCAGTGTCCTTGTTTTTCCTCTCAATGCCCAAGAAAGTACCGTAAGTATTCTCACTAATGTTCTTCTCCACATGCATGACATCAATGTTGTGCTTAAGCTTATATTTTTCCAGTATGGAAGTTTGTACAAAATACTTACATTTGACCAATTTAGCTCCTCAATAAGTTGTCTTNATGATAGGGATGGAATGATATACATACATATGTTGCTTCATCCTTATGGTGTATCCACATATTTGTGTTTGGATTGAAATGAACATCTTTGGAGATTTTTGCCAATTCAAGAACTTGACTGCCATTGTTATTTGTCTGATTAATCACAACATGTAATATACTAAGGTTTAAGAAAATGAAAAAATACGCACCTCCTCATCAACCCTAACAGTAAATGCCTTTGTCCCGCATCTATGTTTGCTTAAAGTTTTGTTTCTATTTTTAGAGTTCTTTCTTGATTTTTTTTTCTAATAAAGAACATTCAAGATATTTATTAGATCATGAATAAACTAGTATAAATTTACTTCGTCTAAGTATTAATCTAATCATTTGACAACATAATATGGTAAACATTTGATAATAATAATATGCACATAAATAATTTACCAGCCATTCCTCATTGGTCCATTTCCCATCAATGAGTCCAATCCATTGCTCAAGTGAAGCATTCTTTTGCAGGTGGCTTCTTGCATAGTCAACAATATGAGATTACGAGTTTTTTTATGAGCCTGATGCAACTTGTTGGAGCTGCAACTCAATAATCTTGCACATTTTGTATTTAATGTTTTCGTTACCAAGTTGGAATCTCCTTGTATCTCAAATTGATCCTGTAAAATGAAGTATATATGTATTATAAAAATATTATTATATGAATTTAATATGCTTAGTGCCAATAAAGATGAGTTAGACGTTATCAATGTAAATTTACCACGATATTTTGAAGCACCACATCTCTAGTAGTAGTATCAACACTTTTTCAATTTTTCACGTTATAACTGGACAAATTACTTCACACTTGTACGCTAATTTAATTGACAAGCTTGTACACATTCTTTCTAATAGGAGTATCACACTCTGCAGCTATATGTACTGGAAGCTTATCAATTTTTTCAACAAGTACCTATACTGCTATACCACGTGTTGTTCTACAGGTATTTCTGTTAGTAGATCCTATTTAAACATTACCAATGTTAAAAATTATACATTGCATGTACATTATAGCTAAATTAAGTGAAGTATAATCTCAATAGTAAAGACAATGTGTATTTGTAATTAAGTATGTTCTATGTAATTACTAGTCGTGCTAGTTAATGTGTCGGTAACCTGCGCCTCCGCACTATAAGAACTTTAGGCAAGAGAATTTGCTTCAGGAGGTGTTTCTGTAGATTGGACCGTATATTGGACTACTGGGATAGATGCCTTACCTCGCGAGCGAGTAAGTTGTGCTGATGTCATCTGTAACTAACAAACATACATATAATGGAATAACAAAATCATTACAAATAATGAAACAACAAAATTATTATCTAATGTAATAATTTTACTAACAATAACATATATTGTAGCAAAAAATACATCACATTTATAGTACCTTATGGATTAAAGAATTAGATAACTCATCATCATTGTGATCATCATCAATAGGTGGTACATAATCATCATCTACCACAACACTAGCTCTAGTTTTTTTTTTTTTTTTTTGCAAAATTGCACTGAGCAGAATTCTTTAGAGAAGTTGAGATGTGATTCAATCCCAAAGCATCAATTCTCTCTTCATTTTGCCTCATTCTATCCAATCTTGCCATCTCATACCACGGTATATTATAAGTGTATTTGATTTTTTTGGGCATTTTTTGAAACTATGTATTGATATGAAAGATAAGTACAATTGCTACTAACTTAACATATCATAATCCACACCATTATCCATATCAAGCAATTCACAAGTGCAGAATTTGAACACTATTGCTACTAACACAACACAACAAATGACCACATCAATATCCATATTATGTACAATTACTACTAACTTTACATATCATATTTCACACAATTATCCATATCAAGCAATTCACAAGTGTAAAATTTTAACATAATTGCTACTAACTCAACACAACAAATGACTACATCAATATTCATATCAAGTTCAAGATAAACATAAAACCTTAAAACAATTGCTACTTAGGCAAGCATTTTACTTTAAGACAAGCATAAAACATTTAAGACAATTGTTATGAACTCTGCATATCATAATCCATATCAAGATCAACATCAGGTATGTCATGATCTTCATTTTGATTAGCGTCTCTTGAAGTTCTTCCTTTAGGAACAATCTCAGTTTCAACATCACCCATATAATACTCAATAATATTGTCTTCAACATTGATAGGGACAACATCAACAATTGCTTCTTGTTAGAATACGTCACTATCTTCTGTATTATCATTGGGTTCTCCACTCCCGACTTTCGTGACATTAAACACTCCTCTATGTTGGATGCATTGCACAATTTTTCAAGTTTTACGCAATTTGGTATCTTGAAGGTAGAAAACTTGTTTCGCTTGACTAAGAAGTATAAAAGGGTCATTTTGATACCACCCACTTGTAACATCAATGCTCGTGCAGTGTGCATCGGTTCTTATTATTCTCCTTCGACAAATTGGTACCAGTATTGTACCATTCACACTAAACAACTTTATGGCGAAACATATACTTTAATTCCCAAATTTTTCTTACATGACCATAAAAGTCGTGCATTTCTCTTTCATGGTCCCCTTTGGTATATACACCATTGTTTTGGGTTACATGATGATTGTCTAGGTCCTTTGTATGGATCTTTACATTATTGACCATACAAACTATGTACTTCTTCACATGCGGCTTAGGACCATTTGCTAATGACCATAACTGTTTAGTAGCTTCAGATGACTCGTTAGCTTTCAATCTATTCAACTATAATAACATACAACAAGTGATATTAATTAGTAATAAGCAATGATGGAACTATTTAAATGTTTAAATTTATTAGTGTGTGATTAAATTTCAAATATCTTACGTGTTCTCTGAATCACTTGGGAATCTCTTGTCATTGGATTTGAGTTATGGCTTCTCCAGTAGGATTATGCAATGTGTTTTTGTGTTCATTGTTAAAAATAAAGTAATTTATTTTTAGCTAAGCATTGCAGATAATATTTAAAACTAGATCAAACAATAGATGCATATAAAATCACATACTTTAAATAAGGCTCTAACTCAGGACTATTGTACAACAAGAATTAATGAGCAGTATCAAGCAATGCAAGAGACAAGTTGCCATCATTCCACCTACCACTTGTAGGTCAAGCAGTCTAAAAAAAAACTATCAATCCTTTGCTAGATTCACTAAAATCTTCATTTCTTTCTCTTTAATTATACACAGTTTCGATCCCATCAACAATTTAGCTCCTCAATAAGTTGTCTTTTCTTTTTACTTAGATGTTTTCCTAAAATTATATTTGGCATTCTATCTAGCTGCTCTTGTATCTTTCCCACTGGTAACTCTAAAGATCTCTTCCATTTCTCCGATAAACCATTATGCAATTGACTATGTCTCCAACGATATTCCATAAGCAAATAAGCTCGATGGTTAATGAATCCAATTTTACTTTCCAAAGCTTTTGAATATGGTTCATCGTTGCAAGTGTAAAAGGAATGATAACCCTATATCCTCCACCCAGATACATTACCAAATCCAGGATAGTACCCTATGTCCTCCACCCAGATACATTACCAAATCTAGGATAGTAATGTATTGTCCATAACAAAATTGTACGCATCTGAAAATGCCTTTTACTATAAACATCATAAGTTTCTACACCTTCTTCCTATAACTCCTTCAACTCGTCAACCAATGGTTTCAAGTAAATATTAATCTCATTTCCCAATTGATGGGGACCAAGAATAAGCAAGGACAATATAAAATATGGCTCATTCATAACCAACTAAGGTGGTAGGTTATAGGGGATAAGTATGATAGGCCACATAATATAGTTGTTGTTCATATTCCCAAAAGGGTTAAATCTATCTATAGCCAACCCCAATCTTACATTGCGAGGTTCGAGGGCAAAATCAGGATATTGCAAATCAAACTCCTTCCACTCTTCACTATTAGCCAGATGCCTCATTATCCCATCGTCGACACGATTGTTTATATACCATCTCATGTCCTTAGCTCTTTGGCTTGACATGTACAATCTCCTTAGTCTCGGTGTCAACAGGAAGTAATGCAATACCTTATGAGGAATCTTCTTAGCTTAGCATGCGTATCCATGTAACTAGGTGCCTCACACACCAGACATTTATCAAGATTTTCATTTTCCTTCCAAAATAGTGCACAATCATTTTTGCATCTATCTATATGCTTGTATGACATGCTCAAGTCACGTGATATCTTTTTTGCTTCATAAGTTGACCTTGGAACCGAGTTACCTTTGGGTAAAACATTTGTCAGCAATTCTAGCATTATATCAAGTCCCTTATTACTCAAGTTGGTCATTACCTTTACATTCAACATCTCAATAACAAACTTTAAGATACTATAATTAGTGCAACTTGGATACAACTTATGCTTTGCATCTTCCTCAAATTTGCCAAAATTATGCACTTCCTCATCTTCAGTTGCATTTCTTGGTTCCCCTTTAATTCAATCACCTACCAAGGCATCAATACCATCCATATGATCATCATCCGACATTTCATTATCATGAATGTTCTCATTCAATACACGAGATTCTCCATGATTATACCAATTAATGTAAGATTGCATAATCTCACGATGAAGCAAATGGATATGCATAGTATAAAGAGATTGTTGATAGCAATTTACACAGTGAATACATGGGCACGAAATATTACCACTCAAGCCCACAACTGCCCTTGCAAAATTAATAAATGCATTGATCTCTTCAATATATGGATGACTTAATCTGCCAATAGGTGTCTTACCCATTGTCATTCAACTTTTATTCATGTTTGACTACAATTGCAAGGTGAATGCTATTTTAGTAAAATAAGGACAATTCATGCATAATTTATTCTAACATCCAAGTCTATAAGCTACTTAGATAAAGTTCTATCCCATTCATGGATGTACAAGTCTATATTAATACTTAAACAAATATAAATGAGATTAAATTCGGTTCGGAGCTAGCGTAAAACACTACTTTTACGCCAGCCAATGAAAACGTGCCACGTAATTCTCCTTTAAGATATACATTCCTCTACTCTACTCTTTTTTTTTCTTTGGATTTTCTCTCTCCTTGTTCCCTCTGTAACTTTCTCTACTTTACTCTTTGAATTTTCAAAGACAAAACTTTTAGTATTTGAGTATCTATGACTGATTCTCTCTCACACACAAAAAGTTAGCCAACCCAAAGCAAAGTTTGTGTTCATAATCATCATAAAAGATCATCAAACACTCAAAAAGTTTCAAACTTTCCATTTCATTGATTCATCCACCTCCATTCTATGCTTAATAAAAGCAAATAATCACATCTTTCCTGCCATCTCAACCCCACCAAAACCAACCATGCATCATGGACCTGGTTGTGGCAGAGCTAAGAGCACCGAATTCAATTGGGTTCAAAAGGAGGCCAGTGGTTTAGTGCATCATCACAGCCCTGTAATGTGTTACAAAACCCCTTTTCCCTTCTTCTTTTTTTTTTTTTTTTTTTTTTTTTTTTTTTTTTTTTGAAATTTTAGTTTGGAAAAGATAGTCTTTGTAGAAGTTGTGATTTCTCTTCTAGATGTAAATTTTCCTTTGATTATGCTGTGAAATGTGACATGTTTATGTAAAAAGCTGCAAATTTGAGATATAGGATTCTGTCATTGTTGGATTAGTTTAAGGAATATTGTGAAAGACTTGCAAAAGACCCAAGTTGAATATTGTTGGATTAGGCTGAAGCTTGCATTTTGGTGTTACTTTTCTTTTCCTTCAACTTGAAGCATTGTTTCTATCTCTGAAACTTTCAGATTTAATGCCCACTATGTTGATGCATGGATCATCAGGGAAGATAAGTACCACAAGAGAAGGAAAGCAATGGATTTGATGGTATGGAAAAGGAAGAAAAAAAAAAGAAAAAGAAAAAGCTAGAAGAGAGAGTTACAAAGGGAACGGAGAGAGAAAAAAAATCCAAAGAAAAAAAAGAGTAAAGTAGAGGAATGTTATATAATTTGAAGGAGAACCACGTGGCATGTTTTCATGGGTTAGCGTAAAAGCAGTGTTTTACGATGGCTCCGGACCGAATTCAATCTCAATATATATTACACAATCAAACACTCCCAATATGAATTTAAACCGCTTTATAACACCATGCAAGCCGCTCGCTTGCTCCAACACAACAATCCACCACAAAACCAATCATAAACATCATAACTATAATGCTTACAAGTATTGAAATCAAATAAAATACTATTCATCACATCTAATTAATAATACTAAGAAATGAAAAACACTCTCAATATGTATTTAAATCACCTTATAACACCATGCAAGCTACTCACTTGCTCCAACACAACAACCCACCATAAAACTAATTTCCAACATTATAGAGTTTTACAAGTATTGAAATCAAATAAAATACCATTCATTGCATCTAATCAATAATACTCATTCAAATTTGCAAGAAATAAAAAACACTCCCAATATATATTTAAATCACCCTTTAACACCATGCAAGCCACCCGCTTGCTCCAACACAACATACTACCACAAATCCAATTTCCAATATCACAAGTATTGAAATAAAATAAAATACTATTCATCACATCTAATCATCAATACTAATTCAAATTTGCAAGAAATAAAAGCACTCCCAATATGTATTTAAACCACCTTTTAACACCATGCAAGCCACCCGCTTGCTCTAACACAACATACCACCACAAATCCAATTTTCAATATCACAAGTATAGAGTTTTAAAAGTATTTAAATCAGATAAAATACTATTTATCATATCTAATTAACAATACTTATTCACATTTGCAAGAAATGAAAAACACTCCCAATATGTATTTTAACCATCTTTTAACACCATGTAAGTCACCCTTCACTCCAACACAACATACCACCACAAATCCAATTTCTAACATCGCAAGTATAAAGTTTTACAAGTATTTAAATTAATTAAAATACTATTCATCACATCTAATCAACAATACTCATTCACATTTGCAAGAAATAAAAAACACTTCCAATATGTATTTAAACCACTATATAACACCATGCAAGCCACTTGCTTGCTTTAACACAATAATCCACCACAAAACCAATTTCCAACATCACAAGTATAGAGTTTTACAAGTATTGAAATCAAATAAAATACTACTCATCACATTTAATCAACAATACTCATTCACATTTGCAAAAAATGAAAAACACTCCCAAAATGTACTTAAATTACCTTATAACACTATGCAAGCCACCCGCTTGCTCCAACACAACATACCATCACAAATCCAATTTCCAACATCACAAGTATAGTGTTTTGTAAGTTTTTAACTAGAATTTACTTACTTTGCTCAAGATAAGTTTAGTTATTGCAAACAATGTGTATTTAGTCTGCAAAAGAAAAGTTAAATTTATAAGTACAAAAGTTAAAGAAAAGTTAAACAAGCAGATAAGATAATAATTAGAACTGCCAAAGAAGAAAGATATTTACAAGGGAATGAAAGCTTGTAAACAACCAAATGTCAACTCAAATATCTAATTCTTCAAAATCACTACACCAAACATGAAAACTAGCAAATAAAAGCCACAACCTAGAAAGCTCTACTCTTTCAAACATAACTAGGTTCCCTAATATATCTTTGATTAAAATTGCAAATTAAGGCAACCCCAGAAATAAAAATTTGAACTGTTTTAAATCTATGACAAAAACAAGTAGATAAACAAGAAAAATAACCACCAATACATAAATATATT
This sequence comes from Quercus suber, assembly GCF_002906115.3. NCBI lineage: Eukaryota > Viridiplantae > Streptophyta > Magnoliopsida > Fagales > Fagaceae > Quercus > Quercus suber. The sequence continues at coordinate 64,357 of NW_027070408.1, forward strand.
AAAAGGGGCATAAAAAGCTTGTTGGGTGTGATTGGAAACCGATTAAGGGGGCCATTTTCATTGAACCCACAAGTGTTATTGACACAAAAAGGAAACATAAGCAATCGGTAATGGAATTAAACGGTACTAAAAACAAAAAGGAAAGGAAACAAATAGAGACAAACTGGTAATCTGAGCTTTGAAGGTTTGTGAGGGGAGGCGAAAGGTCAGTGCGAAGAGAGGTGAAGGGAGGCAAACGGTCAGCGAGTTGAGCCAGCGGTGAGCTAGATTGGTGGCGGCAGTGAGCTAGATTGGCAGTGACGACAGGCTGGGTGAGGCAGCTGTGAGGGAGAGAGTGAGGGAAAGAGAGAATTGGGTGAGTAAGGGAAAAAAGAGTGGGAGAAATGAATCCAAAAAAAGGGGCTGAAAGTTCATTTAGTATTAAACTTTTAGTGATGACTTGCATGTCGACACTATAGGCTACCTTTAGCAATGAAAATTTGGATTCGTCGCTGATTATGATACTGATGTTTATGATTTTCTTTTTAGCGACGATTTATTTTCGTCACTATTTGTCACATTTAGTGACAAAATGGGTTTCGTCACTAATAGTGTTCCTAGCAACACCTTTAGTGACGAAATAATTCGTTGTTGTAGATGAATTTAGTTTGGCACCCTTAGTTCAACACAACATATAGCGACGAAGTCTAAATTTTGTCGCTAAATGTTACTAATTTTTTTTTTTTCTAAATAGCGATGAAATATAAATTTCGTCACTATATGGTACTTTTTAGTGATGAAAAAAATTTCCTTACTAATTTTCGTCGCTAAAAATACATTTTGTTATAGTGATCAGTAATTTTAATCTAGCCTCTAGGTCACCCCCTTTGAGATCTGACCACAAAGTTGCAACTTATTTGATTCCATACTCAATAAGCTACATTCGATTACTTGACGTGGTGGTTGGCTCTGATACCAAATGTTAAGAACCCATGAGTAGAACTCACCTTTGAAAACCAACTTACAAGGGGAGGGTGCCTAAGAGCTTATAAACACATAGTTAAGCTTATACTTAATCCATGTGAGACACTAGGATCATAACAAGGGTGACTTCTTAAACTCTTCTCAAACATGCCGAGAGCTAGTGCTCATTTAAGATTCCACCACTTATTTAACCAATACATATAGATATATATCCACCGCAATTTTCATACATGAGGGTGTTTGTTCTATTATTTTTTCTCTACCTCTTCTATGAAATGGTTGAGAATGACGATTTCACCCCAACCCAATTCGTCACGTGTGGTTTTCCTTGTGCAAAAAAGAGTTAATGGGGCTAGGATAGAGTGAAATTTTTTCCTCAACATATGGGATAAGGTATAAGGATGGGTTTTACCAATTTTGTTTGATATATATTATTGGATTTTATTAATTTTTGAATATCTTATTTTCTAAATTATATGCAAGACAAGTTGGAGTTAGATGATGAGATTCTTGTCCCCATCTTGTCCCCTCTCTAGGGCGGGGTAATCCCACATAGAGGGCAATGAGTTAGGTTAGAAGTGAGGGAAAATTGAAGGTATTTGACCATCCATAATAAGGTGGTTTTGACATTGATGAGAAAAAAGAAAAGAAGAAGAAATGGTCAGGGCCACTATATGAGAGATAGAGAGAGAGAGAGAGAGAGAGAGAGAGAGAGAGAGAGATACTAATAAAATGCGTATTAAAAATTATATTATAAATAGGATGTTTAAAAAAAAGTGGAAAAAATTGGCCTTTGCCCTTTTTTAAAAAACAATCTAGCATTTTGCCATCTTTCTTAAACTAATTAGGGAAATCCCCCTCTTTTGAAAATCGATTTTCTCAAAATCGAGTTAAGCCCTATAGCGGTGTTTTTAAGGAGCCTATAGTGATGTGTTAAGGACCTATAGTGGCGTTTTGTAACTCGATCTCCATGAAGCCGAGTTATAGGTAAAAAAGGAAAAAAATTTGCATGTAACTCGACTTTATGGAAATTGAGTAACAAAACGTCACTATAGGCTCCTTAAAAATGCCGCTATAGGGCTTTAAAATTTCTTTTTTTATAACTTGATTTTAAGAACATCGAGTTTCAAAAGAGGGGCATTTTCCTAATTAGTTTGGAAAATGGGGCAAAATGCTGGATTTTTTTTTTTGAAAGGGGCATTTGCCCATTTTCTCCAAAAAAAAGTATATATATATATATTAAATAAAAATCTCTCACACGCGCACACAAGTGAACAAAGCGAGTAAAACCTATCTTTGTATATCATTTCTTTAGGGTGGGAAAACCGTGTCTGGAACGGGGTAAGACAGGGAAGGTTAGGCATGGCAAACATTTTTTCAATCCCTAGGTAAGGACAATTGATGGAAATAAGTATGTACGCAGCGGAAAATTAATGGATCTACTTCATTCTCAATCTATAACATGCAGTATGTAAAATTCAGAATTCGAGTATAAGAGAGCATACCTTGAAGCGGTGAATTTCAAAAAAAAAGATTGAAGCACTTGGGAATACTTTCAATCTTCACTCCAATTCCGCTAACTTACAAGAAGTGTGGACTCTCATTTGGTTACAAAAGTAGAATTAAAGAGTGACTTACACTCTCATACACACCACTTTTTTAATGATGTTTTTCACTCACATAAAATTCTGTACGTTTTTTTTCCTTTTGTATCTAACCAATTATCTAATTGGGCTGGCCTATTGGGCCTTTCCAATTGGGCTTAAATGTGTGGCTTGGAGTGGGACCAAAAGGGACTAATAAGACACTAGCTCCAATGGGCCTTGAGCTTTTTTGTCAACTCTTGACAAGTTCAAAGTTACCATTAACTATATTTAATACCACTATATAAATATAGTTGTACTCTAGACCTTATCTACAAATTATATCCCAAGACTTTATTGTATATGCAAACCTCTTTATAAAATATTCGTAGTAATACAAAGTTATAAATGTGGACTGCCACTTTTTATATTACTACATCTTAATCCTTGAGTACCCAGTTTAATCCTTTTAAGTTATTCATCATATATTTATGAAATTCAATTTCATAAATATATACTTTAGTAATTTCTTACCAAAGTGGTTAGACCTAACTTTTTGAATAACAAACCCATTAAACTTATTTCAAGAGAATATTTTATATCTCTGTTAAGAAACTATGAACTCCATCTTAAGAATATATGTTCCATCAACACTAAATGTGACTGCCCAATATACTGAGGTTTTGACCGTTATTTTAGATCTTACTCTTGATATATCAAGGCAACCTACATTTCATGATCAAGCCTATTATTCTCTCAGGATTAAGAGTTCATACAAATATAAGTCGTGAGATTTATTATTCATTTGATAGTCCTTAGGAGAATAGTAAATCTCAGAGCGGTCCGGTTCAATATGTCTTAACTCTTAAAACATATCAACACATCAACTAGAAGTCTCCATTTCTATGATCAAGACAAATCATTGTAGTTGATATGTTATAGTCTTCGCAGATGAAATGCCTAATTTCATCACCGACTACGAATTATAATTCTGAGTTTACAAAGAACTTATGACTTATATCTTCTGTGACTAAATCACATACTATGCATCTCATGGATTATGTGATAATGTCCGAATATTCATGTTACAATTATTTCAGATAATAATTATAAAACAACTTTATTTAACATAATATTAAGTCATACATAATGTCATACACAATGTCACACTTAATATTATACATAGCATCTTACAATAGGATTTAAGGGCACTAATCCTAATAATCTCCTACTTGCCCTAAAGACTATTGTGTACTAATCTAACTCCCATTCCCTCCAAATGTGACTCGAAAGTCTTTTAAGGCAAAGCTTTAGTAAATGGATCTGCTAGATTATTTGCACTTTCAATCTTTGCTACCACCACATCTCCACGAGCAACAATATCTCGAATGATATGGTACTTCCTCTCAATGTGCTTTCCGTTCTTATGATTCCTTGGATCTTTAGATTGTGCAATTGCTCCACTGTTGTCACAAAACAATGTGATTGGAACTTGCTCCATTCTCATTACACCAAGGTCAAAAAGGAATTTCTTAAGCATATAGCTTCCTTTGCTGCCTCACAAGCAGCAACATATTTTGCCTCCATGGTGGAGTCTGCAATACAAGACTGCTTAATACTCGGCCAACTTATGGCTCCACCTCCCAAGTTGAAAACACATCTTGATGTGGATTTTCTGAAATCTAGATCCGATTGAAAGTCTGAATCTATATAGCCAATAGGTATCAAATCCTCACTTCGGTAAACAAACATATAATCTCTCGTTCTCCATAGATACTTGAGAATATACTTTACAGCTTGCTAATGTTTTGGTCCTAGATTTGATTGATATCGGCTGACCATGCCTACTGAATAGCAGATATCTAGTCTAGTACAAAGCATGGCATACATAAGACTTCCCACTGCAAAAGCATAAGGAACTTGTCTCATTAAATCTTCTTCCTCTTGAGTCTTAGGCCTTCAGTCATCAAACAGAGGAACTTCATGTCTGAAAGGAAGTAATCATTTCTTAGAGTTTTGCATGCTAAACCGTTCTAGAACCTTATCTATATATCTAGCTTGTGATAAGCCTAACATCTTATTCTTGTGATCTCGACAAAGCTTGATCCCTAGAATAAAGTTAGTCTCACCCAAGGCCTTTATATCAAATTGGCTTGACAACCAAACTTTTACCGATGACATTACCCTTACATCATTTCGAATGAGTAGAATATCATTAACATAAAGCACTAGGAGCATTACTACTTTATCTCGATGTCTATTGTATACACATGGTTCATCAAGATTTTGCTCAAAACCAAATGACTTGATTGCTTGATCAAATTTGATGTTCCATGACCTAGATGCTTGCATAAGTTCATAAATGGACATTTTCAACTTGCATACAATATGCTCTTGGTTCTTAGCTATGAAACCTTTCGGTTGCATTATATAGATTTCCTCTTCAAGATTGCCATTAAGAAATAAAGTCTTGACATCCATTTGCCAAGTCTTATAATTAAAATGAGCAGCAATGGATAAGAGACTTTTGATAGATTTAAGCATTACTACTGGAGAAAAGGTTTCATCATAATCAATACCTTCTTTTTATGTATACCCTTTCGCCACTAGCCTTGCTTTAAAGGTTTCAACCTTTCCACCTATCCCTCTCTTCCTCTTGTAAACCCATTTGCATCCAACAGGTTTAATGCCGTTAGGCACCTCTACAAGATCCCAAACTTGATTGGAATATATGGAATCTAATTCAGATTTCATAGCTTGGACCCAATGATGTGTATCTATATCACTCATTGCCTCTTCATAAGTGTAGGGATCCGATTCAGCCTCTTCAGAGATAGCTTCATAAGTTTCTCCCAAACCTATGAATCTTATAGGAGGCTGAACAATTCTCCCACTATGACGAGGTACTTGTGTACTAGACATCTCATGAGTAGTATCTTGCGGTGTATCTAATACAGCCATATCATCCCTTGTTTCATCCATTGGTTATTTATTTACAAGTTCATTCATTTCAGATAATACAACTCTACTTCTATGAGTAAAATTATTCATATAGTCATTTTCCAAGAATTTGGCATTTGTACTAACAAACACTTTATTATCTTTATGACTGTAGAATAAACCTCCAACAATTCCTTTTGGATACCCTACAAAGAAAACCACTTCTGTTTTAGACTATAACTTGTTAGACTTTCTTTTTAACACATGTGCTGGACAACCCCAAATATGGAGATGTCTCATACTAGGCTTACGCCCATTCCACAACTCCACAGGTGTTTTAGGAATAGACTTCGAAGTTACTAAATTCAGAAGATACATTGCAGTGTTTAAAGCATATCCCCAAAAAGAAATAGGTAGAGTTGAATAACTCATCATGGACCTAACCATATCTAAAAGAGTCCTATTCCTTCTTTCTGCTATTTGTTGTGGAGTTCCAGGTGCAGTCAATTGAGACATAATCCTATTTTTAGTTAAGTAATCCTTAAAATCCCCAAAAAGGTATTCGCCACCTCAATTAGATCAAATAGCCTTTATGTGTTTGCCTAATCGATTCTCAACTTCAGCCCTAAATTCTTTGAACTTTTCAAAGACTTCGGACTTATGTTTCATTAGGTACACATAACCAAATCTAGAGTAATCATCAGTGAATATGATGAAATACTCATAGCCACCTCTTGCTTGAATTGTCATAGGACCACATACATCAGAATGCACTAGTTCTAGCAAATCTTGTGCTCTTCTACCTTTTACATTAAAAGATCGTTTTGTCATTTTACCTTCCAAACAATATTCACAAATTGAAAATTCATCAAAGTCCATGGGCTCTAAGAGTCCATCTTTGATCAGTCTTTGAATCCTATTTGAATTAATATGACCCAAACGCAAGTGCCAAAGATATGCATCACTAGTAGAAAGAAATTTTCTCTTTAATGATTTCACATGTGAGTTATTATCTAATTCAGAATTATATAATTCATGCTTATCAGGAGTTAAAATATAAAGACCATTAACAATATTGCCAAAACAAATAAACACTTTACCCTTCTTTATTACAACATTGTCTTTAAGGATAACACAATATCCATGTTTACCTAAGTAAGTAGTAGAAATTAAATTCCTACGAACATTAGGTACATATAGACAGTCTTCCAATACTAAAACTCTTGAGTTAAAGCATAAATTAAACACTCCAACAGCTACAACCAGAATCCTGCTCCCATCAGCCAAAGTAAGAAACAACTCCCCTTCTTTAAGCTTTCTAGTCTCCTGGAACCCCTGCAAGGAATTGCAGATATGATTAGTATAACCTGAATCCACACATCAGGAATTCGTGGGATTCTATACCAAACATATTTCTAGAAGGAATGTATTATTCATACCCTTATTCTTGGTAGCCTTGAATATTGGACAATTTCTCTTCCAATGTCCTTTCTCACCACAATGGAAACATTTTCCTTTGAGCTTCTTTTCTTTGTCAGCAACCCCTAAGGCAATTTGTTTACCCTCTTGCTTGGTGAAGTCCTTCTTCTTCTTCTTCTTCTTCTTACCCTTGCCTTTCGACTTAGGTTGAGAAGTAGAAGCTTCACCAACATTGACTTCAACATTAGAAGTACCGAGGATGCCTTTCGCCGCTACCAATTTATTCATCAATTCATACAATGTATAAACCTTTTTGTTCATATTGTAATTAAGTCTAAATTCCTTGAATGATTCCGATAGTGACTGGAGTATCATATCCACTTGGGATTCTCCATCAATATCGGCACCTAAAACCTCCAATGTGTTCAGATTAGAGATCATTGTAAGACAATGCTCCCTTACTGAACTTCCTTTAGTCATTTTGGTATTATAAATTTGCCTCATGGTTTCTTGCCTTGCAGAACAGTCTTGCTCACCAAACATTTCCTTCAATCTTAGCATAAGCTAGTTCTACATCCTGCATTTGATGCTGTAGAACATTTGAGATAGATGCTAGGATGTAGCACTTGGCCATCTCATTAGATTTCTGCCAACGATCATATTGCTATTTTTCCTCAAGAGGAGCATCTAATGAAGGAAAGCTAGGACATGGTTTAGTAAGAACATAATTATGCTCTTCAGCAGTAAGAACAATGTCCAAATTTCTTTTCCAATCTATATAGTTGGATCCAGTAAGTTTGTTTTAATTAAGAATAGTAACAAGTGAGCTAAAAGATGCCATGTTCAAATTTGAAAACAATAAACATGAATATTATAAGTAAACTAGACATTATCAATTTAGCATATAAACATATAGTATGAAACCTTAATAAAACCATAATATAATATATGCAACGACAACCCAATCCCATATTCAATATCCTTCAGCATAGAGTGAATATAAAATACTATGATTGATTGAGAACTATTCTCATTCTTAAAGTGCTATCATGATAACTCTTATCAAACACTAATAATATGCCGTTATACATTTGGCCTCTAAATAATGATAGTAAGAACTCAGCATAGAGGATACTATAATATTTAGTCTAGTGTATACCATTGTCTAGAATCATGTGTAGCCACATTTCATTCCCTTAACAGGCTTATTTTGTAGTACCATGATACAAAACGCCCTCCGCATGGAATGCAAAGTTCGAGGCTAAGACCAGGTGTTTGATTAAACCACTATAAACCAAGAAATTCAATCTTGTAGGACCATGAAATAAATACTCTCCGCATGGAATGCTAAGCTCGAAGCAAAGACAAAGTATATATCTCACACTACTATGAACCAACAATGGAAGTCGTGAGATCCAACCCTTGTATCTCTCTCCCAGTAGATGTTTTAAAGAAAAGGTTTTTTTAATTATAAAACATGCATAATCTAATTACATATAGTCTTAGTACTTTTACATGTGAAAACACTTAGAAAAATTTCTGATTTTCTTTCTTTCGATCAATCGAATGTGCCCCTCGATCGATCGAAAAAATTAAAAAATTCGAACTTGACCTCCTAACTTGTTTGATTGATACTTGATTGCGTCTCGATTGATCGAAAAAATAAATTCAATCAATCAACTAATAATCGAAAATCAATCTATTTAAAAATTCTGATCACTGTTTCACTCGATCGATAGAAAGTGATTTTTGATCGATTGAAAATCGCAAAACTCAAATTTCTAGAAATTTTCTAAGGCAGTTTTTTTCATTTTTCATGAACAAACATTCAACATATGAACATTACAGACAGAGATTGATGTCAAAACTGAATTCTATTGATGTTATAGCCTTAAGACTCAATTTAACGTACTTAAATTTAAATTTAAACAACATCATAAAATCAATTTCAGTTTTCATCAAATCATAGTTTCAACAACATGCAAAAAATTAAAACATAATCTTCTAACAATATGAAACTATCATCTCCAATTCCAAAACTCAGAAAACATGTTAAACAGATTGGAAATTGAAGACCGCCCTGATACCATTTTGATGGAAATAAGTATCTACGCAACGGGAAATTAACGGATCTACTTCATTCTCAATTTATAACATTCAGTATGTAAATTTCAGAATTCGAGTATAAGAGAGCATACCTTGAAGCGGTGAATTTCAAAAACAAAGATCGAAGCACTTGAGAATACTTTCAATCTTCACTCCAATTCCACTAACACCCAAGAAGTGTGGACTCTTAATTGGTTACAAAAGGAGAATTAAAGAGTGACTTACACTCTCATACACACCACTTTTTTAATGATGTTTTTCACTCACATAAAATTCTGTACGTTTTTTTCCTTTTGTATCTAACCAATTGTCTAATTAGGCTAACCTATTGGGCCTTTCCAATTAGGCTTAAATGTGTGGCTTGGAGTGGGACCAAAAGGGACCAATAAGACATTAGCTCCAATGGGCCTTGGGCTTTTCTGTCAACTATTGACAAGTCCAAAGTTACCATTAACTATATTTAATACCACTATATAAATATAGTTACATTCTAGGCCTTATCTATAAATAATATCCCAAGACTTTATTGTACATGCAAACCCCTTCATAAAATATTCGTAGTAATACAAAGTTATAAATGTGGACTGCCACTTTGTAGATTACTACATCTTAATCCTTGAATACCCAGTTTAATCCTTTTAAGTTATTCATCATATATTTATGAAATCCAATTTCATAAATATATACTTTAGTAATTTCTTACCAAAGTGGTTAGGCCTAACTTTCTGAATAACAAACCCATTAAACTTATCTCAAGGGAATATTTTATATCTCTGTTAAGAGACTATGAATTCTATTTTGAGAATATATGTTCCATCAACACTAAATGTGACTGCCAAATATACTGAGGTTTTGACCGTTATTTTAGATCTCACTCCTGATATATCAAGGCAACCTACACTTTATGATCAAGTTCATTATTCTCTCAGGATTAAGAGTTCATGCAAATATCAGTCGTGAGATTTATTATTCATTTGACAGTTCTTAGGAGAATAATAAATCTCACAGCGGTCCAGTTCAATATGTTTTAACTCTTAAAACATATCAACACATCAATTAGAAGTTTCCACTTCCATGATCAAGATAAATCATCGTAGTTGATATGTTACAGTCTTCACAGATGAAATGCCCAATTTCATCATCGACTACGAACTATAATTCTTAGTTTACAAAGAACTTGTGACTTATATCTTCTGTAACTAAATCACATAAATCACATATTATGCATTTCATGGACTATGTGATAATGTTCAAATATTCATGTTACAATTATTTCAGATAATAATAATAAAACAACTTTATTTAATACAATATTAAGTCATACATAATGTCATACGCAATGTTACACTTAATATTATACATAGCATTTTACAATAGGATTTAAGGACACTAATCCTAACAATAACGTGAGGTGAGGCCTTACAAGGTTGGACATGACCTTGTGGGGTAGAATAGGTTGCCTTGACTTATAGGTTGAGGATGTGGGAAGGTAAACAGCATGAAGCCGAGCCTGTATTCAATGATTTCAATCCTTTTTAACTACAACACACGTCTGTTGTCTCTCAAGAACCTATCAAGGATGGCTTCCAAATGGCCACTATAAATTGGGTGGCTTTAGGAATTCTACAAATCTCATGTCTTGAGACCGGAACATATATTTACTATTGCAAAGGAGAAAGTTTAGGTAGAATAACATCTTATAACATTTTTACAACACTTTTATTTTGAGTTGTATTGGGTTCAGATATAATCTTTATTTAATTCTATTCTAATTTGTTGTAAAAATAATAAAATCTTGTAAGATTTTATTGTGCTTATTGAAAAACTCATTGCAAAATGATCTAACAAAATCTTTGAAATTGAAAGGATAGAGCATCCCTTCTTTTTTACTGAATTCCTAGAACCAATGAATTTTTTAATCCAATTATATCAACTATGTGCGGACACCCTAAGAGCATTGTAACTCAATTGGTTGACATCTTCTGATTTTTCAAAGGGGCTTTTGGGGTTCATATCCCCACTCCTAACTATTGAATTTGAGAGAGAGAGAGAGAGAGAGATCGATCATGGATATAAACAGAAAATTAGAGTGCAGATTTGTAAAATCCAACTTAAGCTAGCCGGCCCTCCTTGAGAGATCAGATACATCTCCTTGGATTATTCTACATGTCTTTTTGAATCCACCATGCATTTGTAATTGTTTTCTACAATTTGGACAAAACTGGTATTGGAAACTATAAATTGAGAAAGCTTTGAAACAGATCCATCAAGCAATATTTCCAGCAACACTCTATGTTCATGTCCCTAATTTCAAAATTTGAGGTAGGCACTTCTTTCTCATCAATCCAAGCTGAGGCACCAACCCCAGATATTGGCGTGGTTCAATCTGACCATAAAATCAAGAATGACTTGACTTTATGGTTTGATTGAGCTGCGACAATATCGCGTACCTATTGTCTTAGTATGTTTTTTATTTTATTTTTTTAATTAATTAATTACTATTTGTGCAGTAGGATAAGATTTCTATCTTCTCCAATTGAATCCTTCATTTCTTTTCAATTTTTCTTTAGTTGTATAACATGTCATTTAAAAATCAAATAATTGTCAAGTGTTAGACGTCTGGGTAAAACTGAGAAGGAATTATTGGAGATTCTTTCCCATGTGAAGGCGTTCTTAATAATTAGCTGAATGTTTGGATGATCAATATGCATTGTAGGGGCTGAAATATATAACCCCTTCTTCCCTCCTCTCTTCTTCTCTTTTCCACTGAACATACAAACCACTCTTCCTTGTTCCAAAAATATACACTAGATCTTAACAGAAACCAAATGATGATGGTAGCCGTGACGTTCTGCTTGTAGTTTGCTTTCATTAGTTTGAGTGTCAATCAAAATTGTAATACGTTATGCATGCCATTTGAAGGTATGCATGGCGTGTGTCAATACGGCAATTACATGTGAAAACGTGACAACGAGATATTGTTTATACTTTATATATATATATATATATATGGGTCATTCTACCATACCCCCTCAAAAAAGAGGGGGTACGGTACCCACCTAAATCTTTATTTTTTTTTTTTTTGATAGTGTACCCACCTAAATCTGAACCATTAATTTAGTATTGTTTTGATCTTGACTGTTGATGTAATTTTAATAGCTTTTGGTTACTAGTTAAACAGGTTTTATATATAAACAAAAAAATTATAACATTCATCAAACTTTTCTCCTCTCACGTTTGCTTCTCTACCTCTGCTTGCTTTGTCTCATGTTTGCCTCTCTAAACCATACCCACAACTGAAGAACCAGATAGTGGCACACCCACAACCTTAAATTGGCGGCGCTTCTTCTCATCCAATCCAATTCGTCGGCGCCACTCTCTAGCTTCTTCTCTTCCAATCCATACTCAAATCGATGGCGCACTCATATCGAATCCAACTTGGCGGTGCTTCAACTCTTCCAGTAGAAACGACGGCGCTTCTTCTCTTCCATTCTAAATCGGCGGTGCCACCCACAATCTTCAGGTTCTATCTTTACATATGATTAACGCTGATATGAGTTTATATTATTTCTCTAAACTTTGTGGGTTTATGCTATTATTGTTTTGTTTGAGTTCGGTTCTTATATATTTGACAAATTAATCTTTACATCGAAGGGCTTGACAATCCAACATTGATTACCTGGATCACTAATGCTATGTGAAATGAAATTGTAATAAGGTTGCCAATGCTTTGGCAAAGAAATCTGGGGTTGGGCTAGAACTTCAGGTTTGGTTTGAAGACTTACCTGGGGACATTATCCCCCTTGCCCTGTTTGATGTTCATTAGTTTTCTTATGTTTTAATAAAGCATCGGTTTGTCTCACAAACTGGTTTCTCAAAGAAGAAAAAAAAAATCTTTGCATTTTTGAGTTTGGGTTGTGAGACATGAAACTTGAGTGAGACGTGGGAACCCTTATCCATAAGTTGGGATAAGATTAGATTTGGTTGGGAGTGTGGGGAGGACATGATACTATGAACCTATGGACTTAGGAGATTATTATTTTTTACAACCTCCTTGGCAGTAAGAACACCAATTTTATAGTTGGTTTGTGCTATATTAAAAAATTGAAGTGTCCTAAATACATACAGAAATTAAGAAGAAGAAGAAGAAGCATCAGCAGTAGTTTTGAGGCTTTGAGGTGTTTGTTGAAATGAGTTTGTTGATATTGAGTTGCATATGCATATAGCAAGTGACTGTCTATCTTTTGTGTTAGAAAAAAAATCTAGTCTTTGCTTTTTAATTTTTGGTTTTTTCCAATATTGGTCGGTGAATAAGTTAATGTACAGAGATATTGAGGCTAAATTAAAATTTCTCGTATTGGAACTTTTTTTTCATCAATTTTTGGTTTATTTTTTCCCCTAGTTTCTTCTTCTTCTTCCATTTCTATTTATTTATTTATTTATTTATTTATTTTTATAAAATAATCTTGAGTTTGAATCTGGAAAGTTCTACAAGAAGTATTTAACTTAGGAGTATAGTTATGTGTAAGTTCAAAATAGCTTAAATATGTTTTTACCTGCTTGCCCATTTTGATAACAACATAAGGATCACTACATCTGACATCCCCGATTGCAAGGTTTACCCCTCTATGGACATGAATCCTAAGCAGACCCAAAAGGCTCTCCATCTCAGGAAAAAAAAAAAAAATCAAATTTATTACCTTATGTTATGGCTTTGAATATTGAATACCCTTTTACTTAGGCAGAGTGGAGAACTAGTTGACAAGATAGTTAGATACTATCAAAGCCTAACCCAATTATGCATATTTATAACCAAAAAAAGAAGACCAAGAGCCAAGTCCTAGGTTTGGCAAGTTGCAATATTTTATACTGTTCATAAATAGTGTTCATAAATAGTGTACATACTCTATTGAAATTATTTAAATTCAGCCACCTTATTGTGTCACTAGTAAAATTTCTGACTACTACTCCATCTAGTTGGTGTGCAAGAATTTGTAGAATAACACTTCTTAGAAGCCTAAATGGTTTAGGAGAAGCAAATATTCCCTTCCATCTTCTATCCAAGGTGAATGAAATCCTCACCAGTTCTCTGCTAATATAGAAGATTTTCTACTCCTCAAATTGGACTATTTGAATGTGGATGAATTTCTTTTAGAGGCCTGTTGGTTGATGGCATCAAATAATTTGAGCTTGTTGTGGGAAGTGATTAATGTAGGTGGTTTGTTATTTTTCACATTGTAGATGTGAAATGTATAAATCTCTATTGGTTGATGGTATCAAATAATTTGAACTTCTTGTTGGAAGTGATTAATGTAGGTGGTTTACTATTTTTCACATTGTAGGTGTGAAATGTATATATCTCCATTGGTTGATGGTATCAAATTATTTGAGCTTGTTGTGGGAAGTGATTAATGTAGGTGGTTTGCTATTTTGCATATTGTGTATTAGTGTTGTCACTGATTCTCAAAAGCTTGAGTTGGTTTCAGACTAGGTCACCTAGCAAGGTTGTGAGCATGTTTTCTGGGACCCAAAAAAGAAAAAAAATGTGCTATTTGTGGTAAAACTGCTTACCCACTTGAGAAGGTAAAATTATAATATCCCCTAAAGTCATTTTGTTGTGATATTCTACACGAAAAATCTCGAATTTTTATCAGGTTATTGACTCTGAGTGCTTTTCTTTTTCCACCTCTATTTCCTCTTTTCCTGGTCCAACCCTAGCAATTTGGGGTTGTGATACCCTGTTAGTGTTTTTTTTTCTATTAGATGAGTGCATGTCTTGTATGCAATTGTTGTTAATTATAATTTACGGCATTGTGTATAATTCAAGGTAACCACTGAATGTGACAAAAGTTCAGTCACATGTGATGTTAGAACTACACAATGTAAGGATGAAATCGTTAAATGTGAGAAACAAATAAAGAAACCACCAAATGTGAGAAAAGAATTGTCACATGTGATGTTGAAACTGCATAATGTGAGGATGAAATTGTCAAATGTGAGAAAAAAGTAACCTGATATAGCAAGTTACCCACTAGTGGGTACCGTACCTTTTTTTTTTTTTTTTTTGGGTACCATAGAATTACCTATAGATTCAATGTGCACTTATATTATGATAATCAATGACATTATTGAACTCCTCTAGATTACTACGCTATAATGTAAAATCACATAGTTAGGTTGTGTAGTTATGCCCCGGAACAACATTTGGAGGTCTTGGTTCAAACTATCAAGGGAAACGTAGGACCCAATAATAAGGTCTTACTTTTTTGGTTACTATGGGACAGTCAACGCGCGCAAGGCCCAATTTCGACATTTTTTTTTCCCTTTATTCTAGTTAAAATGTTTTTTTTTTTTTTGGGAGAAATAATTAAAATAATTTTTTTTGGCCTTATGAGGGGATAGTACTTAGTGGTCACCCTATGGGGTCGCTGTAATGTGCAAGCATAGCATATTGGTGCTTGACAGCCTAGCCTACGGGACAACGCATTGCAAAACCTCTTATGCTCACTTGCAACATGTATAGAGGCCGGACTTTGCTTCCTGCAAAAACTAAAGTGTGTCTCTTCTTAACATAAATTGGTTTTAGAAGTAATGGTTAGCGTCGCGGTCTTAACAAATTTCAAGGGGAAAAAAAAAAAAAAAAATTCCTTTAGAATTGGATACTTCTTTGCCCCCTAAATTGCAGGTAGAGATTGTCCTTAGGAATGGCAACGGGTCGGGTTCGGGCCGGGTTTTTTCATACCCGGACCCGACCCGCGGGCCAAGGCCCACAATCCGGACCCGGCCCGTTTACTAAACGGATTTTTTTTCGGGGCCCGGACCCGGCCCTGCCGGGCCCCGCGTGCTCCACGGGCCCCGTTGGGCCGTGGTACTTCAGGGCCCATTCTGTGGCTCAATCAAAAAAAAAAAAAAAAAATTGCCTAATATTGATTTTCTTAGCAACCAAACAGGAGGGAAAAAAAACACCCAAGAAAACCCATTATTTTCTCAGCAAACAACAGATCAATGTTAAACGGGTCGGGTCGGACCGGGTACCCGCGGGTCGGGTTCATTTTGCCATCCCTAATTGTCCTACCTTCCTAAAAAGATAGTTAAATGATGACTTCACCCATATGTTTGGATGAAGGAAAATAAGAGGAAGTAAGGAGAGGCGCAAGAAGTATATTTTAATAACATTGCCCATATGTTTGAATATATTATATTTTAATATATTCTAACCATCTTCTTCTCTACTTTGCTCTCCTATTTCTCCATCTCCCCCATTCCATACATAGATGTATCCTAGATTTGCTATGACAAATGCTTTAGTCAAGCTCAAGATAAAAAAAATCAAGCTAATCTAATAGGATGGACAGTGGACACCTTATGCCCCAAATTTCTCCTCTTAGGGCTTCAGGAATGGCATATTATAGTTTATAGATAGATATATTTTGTGCTCAGTCTGTAGTATCTAAGGAGCAATGCTCTCAAGAAGTTGTTATTGTAATGGTCCCAACTAGTTGTAGCTCAATTGTGTGAGTAAATGGTTAGGAGTTTGTCATTTCTACCTTCCCTTTTTTCTTTCTTTCTTTATATATATATATATATATATATTAAATTTTTAGTTACCCTAGCATTACTTATTTTTTGTACTTGATTACCATAGTACAATATATTTGGTTACTTGAGAAATTTGGGGAAGAAGGCACATTGAATTGAACCGGGTTGAAGAGGAGAGTGAAAAGGATGATCTAATTCTTTCTAATTGGGTTCTAAGTTGTGTGATTTCTGGGAAGCTAAAGATGTACTTTAATGTAACTTAGACATTAAATTAACCATTGATAACAACATTTAAATTAGATTTTGATAATTTCATGATCAATTATAATAAGAGAAAAGAAGAGGATGTCGAGGTCTGTACCGACCATTTTCCACCGACCATTTTTAAGTTATGTGTCTTTTTTTTTTTCTCTCCTCTTCTCAACACTAATGGAAGTCAATCTCAAATTAACGAAACCAACAAGATCATCTTCCATCTACTTAAAAAACTTTAGGTCTTGTTTTAATATTTCAATACTCCCTCATATTAACTTGTACGCAAAAAAACTCAACCCCAAATGGTATCTAAAGCTTCATCTTTTATTTGGATTCATTATCCATTTTATGATAATCAATGACAAAGGATATCATTATTGAATCTGATTTACTACACTATGATGTAAAATCTCATGGTTTGTTGGTGCAGTTAGGCCAGTGTACAAGATTTGGAGGTCTTGTTTTAAGGACTGGATTACTATCAAAGAAATTGGTTGGCCGGAGTTCAAACCCACCACTCAAGGTTGGCATCACTGGAAAATCTTCCTGGCAAGGCACATGATGAAATCCAGTGGTGTACCATAATACTATGTCCTTGTTTTCAATTTTCCTATTCCTGCATTTATATAAAAAAAAAAAAAAACCAAAAAAAAAAGTGCGTTAGAAAACATTAGTCACAAGTACCATAATCAATAATTATTTTCTTGTAAATTTCTAGCTAGCAAAGTTTAAAAGTAGAATAGAGTATTTGCATTCATTATCTACTACCTGAGGCTCCAAACTGCTAAGGTATCGTCTCCTTGACTTTGATCAACATATAGTCCTCCTGCCCATTTTTCAGATTTGTTATACGGAGTAACCCACACATCATTATTAGTAAAGGCTCCTCGAATTTGTGGATAATCATTGTACGACAAGAGAGGGTGTGTCGCTGATCCTGGAATTAGACGATAACCAACATTGTTCCCAACTTTGGTTTTCTTATTAGGATTCACAACTACTAGCTCAGCTGGTTTCAAGCCAAACCGAATTTGGGCATCAGATTCAGTTTTAGCAATTTCACTCACTACTGTCCAATAACTTTTCCTTGGTGAGCTATGGTTTGTTACTTTGATTGTTTCCAAATTGTTTTTGACAAAGGAATTGTCTTCACCATCCACATCGAGGTCAAGATAGTACGTTAAGAAGTGATCATGGTACACACCAATAGTATTTTCTGCTAACAATGTGCCATGCACATTCTCTTTTATTTGATTTGTGTGAGTATATATCACGCCCTTCATCTCTAGAATTCCTGTTAGTCCAATCTGTTAAGATAGTTTGAGAAAGACTCATAGTAAGAGACAGAAATAAATAGGAAGATATACTATTAATTCATAGGAACTTGCTATGTATATTGACACCTCATTTAGTACAAAATTTTTAGGTTTGATGAAAAATTGATAGTAAGTCTGAAGTCATAATAAATTTCACAATTGTTGACTTGTTGTAGTAACAGAGTGTGATTGATGTACAATATAAATTATGTCAGTGATAATCCTAAGTGAAAGTGATATACTAATCAAATTTGCTAGCTCAATATATAATTGTAAAATTTGTTATGAGATTTATTGGTGTTTGTAGTGTTGATGGAAAAATATTTCTCAAGTTGATAAGATACCCCCAATTTGATGGAGCCACTTGGCTTGAATTCCCAATCAATAATGTAATCATAGTTGCCCACAGTTGCGACCATCCTCACCATTAGGCTCACATCTGGCCTAACTTCCCTAATCTGCAATACCATAAAATTGTCAACTAAAACTACTACTTGTTCAAACAATACAACAACAATTACAATAATATTACTTACAACTTCTCCAGGAATACTTGTTTCTGTGTGACGCCACATTATATTTCCAGCATGATTTTCAAATATGCAGAAGGCATTAGATATCTTCACTGGTGTACCATTGCTCGAAGCATAGTATGCATCTAAAAATACTGCATTGGCAGGGCAATCGGCTAAGGGCTTAAGTGACACTGCAGATTGACCAAACCCAAATTCACCACTATCAAAAAAGGTTTTGTAGTACCATTCCTCTGTTGGATCCATGTATGGCACAAACAACTCAGATATGAATCCTCTATATAAAACTTGGCGATATTTTTGCTTCTCAAGGTCATAAATTGATGCTAGAGAAATTATTGGACCGGCTCGTACGTCGAATCCTAGGTGGAATTTCCAGTTGGCCCAACTAAATACAAAGAAAAATTGAGGCTTGTTAAAATTTTCAGGTTCAAGAACATGTAGTCCTAGCCCAACCCTTTGAATTAGGCCAGGATTGCAATAAGTTTTGTAAAAAATTGTACATAAAATTTGTAATATTTCTCATTTCACTCTAAGCAATAGATATAAAAGACTAAGAACAGTCATTTATCTATGTAGCAAATGAATGACATGTTTCCAACTAGCCCAAATGAGGTCGGCTGTGACCAGGTCAACTTCACGAGGTTTGGGCAAACATCCTCAGCATGTGGAGCCAAATATTGTGCTTTGTCACATAGACGTGCTGCTTCAACTAGTCAAAGTCTAAATGTTTAATATCAAACCGACTGCTTGATCGAGTCAAAGTCTAAATGTTTAATATCAAACCGAAAAGGACTGCTACAATTTTGGTCCATTGAATCTAAATCGTGTAATACTTTTACAAGGCAACTTATTTGTTTAGTACTGAAACTCCAATGATACATTTCCGCCCGCACTGTGTAACCTAGGATTAGGTGAGCTATCTAAAAAAAAAAAAAAAAGGAAAAAGCAAAAATTCTAAGATTATGAAAAAATGCCGCAACTTGTTTCACAACTATTCACGTGGCAAATAGAAAATAGAAAATAGTAAAGAAAAAATAGTGATTTTATGTAAATAAAACAGGCAATTAGTTACAATTTGACACACATACAAGATAATTGTAGCATTTTATGTGGTACTAGAATTATTCAAAAAAGAAAAAACACTAAGTCAGGCGGTAGCATAAAACCAGTGTTTTACGCCACCCAATAAAATATTGCCACGTCATTTTTTTCTTATTTTGGTACTTAAGCCCCTAATCAAAACAAAACAGAACAACCTAAGAAAAAAGAAGACCACCACCACAAAGCTTCCTCTGACTGCAAGAGTGAGAAAAATGACGAAAATGCCCTCAAAGACAACACTGAATCGTAAGCAGAACCAAACTGGAAACTGAAACCTCCATCACCCTTGTGCCAGCCCAGCAGAGACATCTTATCTGCAAACTCATACTGCAATCAATCAAATAATTAAAATCCCAAACACACCAAGTTGAGTTTGGTACCAAGTTCTAATCAACTCCATTAATCTCAACTTAATCCCCACACCTTCATTACTCTCTCTCTCTCTCTCTCACTCTCTTGTATTTATCATTTTCTGTACCTTGAATTTCACAACTTTCACCTTTCCACTCTTTTTCACCAATCCCAAATTCTCGATCCAAAGAAAAAAGAATGCCGAGCCTTCTCTCTGTTAAAACTCCACCCGAAACTCCACCGCTCCGAATCTCTGTCCCTGAAACTCCGACCTAACGAAGATCCGAACCCGTAAACTCTGTTTCGAACTCCAAGCCCGCCTCTTCGTGGCGATCCAAATTCTTGCCGAGAAAACCTCCCCCCAATAACCCGAACTCCGAAGCGGCCCGTTTCTCCTCAAACTCGCTCGCGACATTATCGCCTCCGGTGAGGGACCGAACAAGGCTCTCGACTATGCGCTCCGAGCTTCGAAGTCGTCCGAGCGGTGCTCCGGTGGAGCTGAAGGTGAGCCGAGTCTGGACTTGGCGATGACCCTTTACGTTTTGGCGGTGATCTCGAGGAGGCGATTCTGGTTCTGGAGCGGGCCATTCCGGTTTCGGATCCTCCGAGAGGCGCGATCACGCGCTCGCGGCGTTTTTCGGTCACATGCAACTCGGCTACAAGTGGATCGCACAATCGCTTGCTATGAAGAAGGGCTCAATCCCAAAAATCTTCCTCTTTTTTTTTTTTTTCTTAGGTCGTTCTGTTTTGTTTTGATGAGGGGCTTAAGTACCAAAAAAAAAAAAAAGTGATGTGGCAAGATTCTATTAGATAGCGTAAAACACTGCTTGACCTAATGTTTTCTCTTCAAAAAATAGTTCTATTACTTTATAAAAATTCACAATTTTAATCACAATTATTTTATGTTTATGATTTGCTATCTATCTCTTTTATTGGGAGTTATTTTCATTGCATGTGCTATCCTATCCCTTTCATATAAAAATAGACTCCACGCTTTACATGGAAGGGGTTGAGGTAAGAGACACGTGCAACAGAACCACGTATTTTCTCCCATCCTGCTGCTCATAAAGTCGTGGCATTTTTACGTGGTTTTAAAATTTTTTAAGAAAAAAGAAACACAAAAATATTGGTGAGCTCCGTTGTCCCATCTTTTCAGCATTAATATAAATGTTGGTCAATGGCAGCAGTCATTGTATAATTAGAGAAACTGAGAGAGAGAGAGAGAGACGCGTAAATCAATCAATAAGAGCAATGTCAAACAAAAAAAAAAAAAAAAAAAAAAAAGAGCAGTGTCAAACCTTGCCAAAGTATTATACGAAACAGATAGACATATGGCATTAATTTGTTTTGTCATTACTATCAAAAAATTTGTTTTGTCATGACTCCACGCCATTTGCCTTGTTTTTGGCTTGAAAATTCTATCTGTTTCTTTATTGGCCGATCTATCTTCTCTTATTTGTTTTGCCACTTAGTTAGCTGTCGTTGAATAAAACTCTTAACCCTCACTTCTCTCTCTTTTTTTTTTTTTTTTTTTTTTTTTTTTTTTTTTTGTATTTTACTTTAGACTTCACTAATTGTTAGTATGAAATGGTTAATTTTTTAAAATATTTATTTTAAACTTTAGTTACTTTAAAGGAAAAAGTAAAATAAATATATTATAAATTGTGATTAATGGAATGTAAAATAGAACTCCTATAATAAGAAAGGTTCATATATTGGGTGTTGTATTATCATTTTAGCTTCATTAATAATATTTTTGACTTATAAATAAAAAAGATAAATTATAACTTATCAACTTATAGTTTGACTAAAATTTAAATTGCATACTTGTGGTTTAAAATTTGATACTTTACCCATTTAAGCAGGTTTGACTGAAATTTAAGTTGTTTACTTGTGATTTGAAATCCTATGATGTAAGTGTTCTGTTGGAGTATTTTTTATCTTATTTGATCTTGTATTTTTATGTTTTTTGTGTTTTTTGGAGGAGAGAAACATAAGAGTGAGGCAAAATCACATATTTAATTATGTTTTTAATAGATGTGAGTTAAGGAAATCTGACTGAATTGACATCTGGTGGGTAAAGTGTCAAATTTAAAATTACAAGTAGGTAATGTAAATTTCTACCAAACCACACAGATAGATAAATTGTAATTTCACCATATAAAAAAAAAAAAAAAAAAAAAACTCAAACATATTATAAACTCTTGTATGATGTATATGTAAAATGTATAAATTAATTATAGAAATAACTTAAGAGTTGTCTAATTTATAAACCCTAGGTTGAGTTGATTATAATACAATATATCATATAATTAACAATGAGGTCTCTTCAAAAAAAAAAAACAAAAAAAAAAACAAAACATTTAGGTGTCTGTCAAAGACTCTGAATAACGATAAAAAAAAAAAAAAAATTAATGGACTTAGGGGCTATTTGATAATGTTGTTTTAGTAATGTTGTTTGTATTTTTTAGAAATATATGTGAATAAAAAAATATGTAATGATGTTTAAAAATTAAAAACATATACTTATACATATATACCAAACGTAACTTTAATTTCTTAGACTATGTAATATCTCTAAAAAAGACATTTAAACAAAACAAAAAGAAGACTGACCTGACAGTGTGCCCGTCAATCTTAAACCCTGGCCCATCAGGTTGCACCAAGGCTGCACCATTTAAACGAGGACCAAAGGGTGGCTTTTGCGTTGATTCCCTGTACTCCGTTCCCTCAGCTTTTGGCACAGGCACAATAAGCCTATCATTGTATTCAACTATCTTCATCTCATCAAGATCAACCACCAAAGTTATTCCCTCCACTGGTCTCGCATACAAATTCACCGTTCCATCTATATAAAAACACAAAAGCTTCAACACCCTTTTGCTCTTCAACTCTCCAAACCACCCAACTGTAAAAGTTGAGCAAACAACTTCAGACAAGTTTAAGCCTCTCTTCTTTATAGACTCGATAAAGGGTTCATATGTTTGTGGCAATTCGCTTGCAGCAAATTGTTCATCAAGGGTAAGCAAAGGGTAGCCGTGTCCATGGTAAACTTTATCAGAGACTATCACACGGGTCGATAAGTCGACTATGATCTCGTGGGATTGTTTATCGAGACGTGCAATCACAAAGGCGCGGCGAGGTGGGGGTTTGGACTTGGGGTTTGATAGCCATGAGAGGATGATGGGTTTGTCTGGCTCGTCCAAACCTATGTACTGGAAAGTTATGTTGAGCTTTGAGCTGGGGTAGGTTTTATTGACTATGGTTCGGACCAGGGTGAACTCGGAAGGGGTTAGAGAGTCTAGAGGGTGGTGCTGGTGGCTTGAGACAAGTAAGAAGATGTGGAAGGATAAGAGCACGAAAAGTATTAGTTTCAAAGTTGAAGCCATGGTTTTGCGTGGATAGTTATTAAGCCTCTTTGCTCTTAAATAAGCATTTCGGAATGCCCAATGGCAATTTGTAACTTATTTAAGACCATTCAACGGTCATATTTTATCTCTTTTAATAATTTAAGTAAATGCAAGATTTGCATAAACTTCTCTTATTATTTGCTTTCTTAAGTTAACAAATCAATCTAAATCTTTTGTCTTGTAATTTCTACTCCACTTTATACTCTATTAATAAAAATTGAATAAATATTCACCTATTTTAGTTATATCCTTAATTTTAGTCTTTTTCTTATTTCAGTTTCTTAAAATAAATAAATAAAATAAAATTTTAAAATAGTCCCATTACTAGTCTTCTACCATCGGTCACCATTGACATCCTTCACGGGCACCGCTAGAAAGATTTCACCGGCCATCATCAATGGCCATCACCACCATGGAAGTAACCAAAAATAATACATACATACATACATATATATATACATATATAAACCCCACATACCCCACTAGCCATCACCTAGTAGGTACCATGGCTGATTCATCTTCTTCAAAATCGATTGCAACGGTGCGGCATTGATGGATTCGCGAAACCACAAATTGTATTTCCTTTTAATAATTGCATCATTAGTGGGTGAGGCACTATAAGTCTGTAAATGCAAGATTTGAGTAAAGGAGGTGCCACCACATTCTTTTGGTGGCTTCTTTCTCCTCATGCCTTGTTTTACTTCTAGCTCTTGTTAAATATAGTAAACTTTGCTTTTGATTCTTTGCAAAACCAAAACAAAAGAAAACAAGAACCCTTGTTTGTTTCCAGATCCAAATGTGTGGTTCCCGCGAAGTGGTGGCCAGTGGGGGGTCCGTTTGGTTATTTTATTTTATTTTATTTATTTATAATTTTTTTTAAAAATTTTATTTATTATTATCATGTTTTAGTTCCTACCGGCAAGAGTGTATGGCTGCTGATGATGGTCGACGAGATCTTTCTAGCAGTGCACTTTGGTGGTGATCAGTAGTGGTGGTGCTGGTTTGAATTATTTATTTATTTATATTTATTTTAGGAGACTTAAATAAGGAAAAAGCTAAAAATAAGGATTTAATTAAAAGAGATGTGTATGTGTTCAATTTTTATTGGTAGAGTATAAAATGGAGTAGGAATCATGAAACAGAAGATTTGGACTCTCAATGAATAACTCCGAACCCTTCATTTTGAGTAGTCTTTTATGGACAAAGTTTTGCTACAACTTCACTCAATATTTTTGTATTAAATATGAAATTTGACAAATCCACTATTAGATTACATTTTTTTGTATATCTTTCATACTTGCAAAATTTCTATAAAATCAAATTTTAGTAGCTATATCATCAATAAAATGTTTAAATTTTAAATTTTTGTAATCTAAAATTATGAATAAAAAATAAGTTTATGGATTTAATATTAATTAACATCTAATTAACACAAAATTTGACATGCCTATTAAGAATATAAAGAACATACAATCTAACGATTAGATTTTCAAAATATGTATTCATGTTAGTATTTTTAGTGGGGGTTGTAGTTATTGGTTGTAACCAAATTTTGTCCATCTTTTATTTATTAATAATTTTATTTTCTTAAAAAATTGGGTCATTCATTTGAATTCTCAACATAAAAAAAAAAATACTCATATAGTCATATTATCCTTTATTGGTAAATATAGTGAGCTACTATATTTACTGTAGTTACAAATTTATAATTTCGTTAGGTTTAGTGTTGGCAAATATAATTCATGACGATGTAAACTATAAGTCTAAAAATGACTATGTAAACTATAAGTCTAAGAACACAAAGACTTTCACAACAAATGTCACTGCTACAAAGATGGCAATCTGTGATTGGTCCGATTCATTATCATCGATTTACAATTAATACTATAAATTCTTATTTTTTAGATATACCTACCCAAATAATAAAAGCTTAATTGATCAAGATTGAAATGTATGCCACCATTTTCAACTTTCTAATAGTTTTTCAAATTTTTAGTCTACACACAACATCAAAGTTGACAATTATTTAGAATATCTAATGACGCAACTGACAATTAGCTAGCTATTCCGATTATTTTCCCCTTCTCTAAGGAGTGGTGCCATTGTATGTGGGTAAGTCAACAGGCTTAGGAGGCCATGTATTCAAAATTGGATGGCTTTCGAAGAATTTTGAAGGACGGAGCTCAAACCCGCTATGGGGGAAGCCTATATTGTGTGCCATAACACTATGTCCTTGTTGTCGATGTCCCTATTCTTGAAAAAATGAGCCAAATCAACCAGTTTGAT
This sequence comes from Quercus suber, assembly GCF_002906115.3. Lineage (NCBI taxonomy): Eukaryota > Viridiplantae > Streptophyta > Magnoliopsida > Fagales > Fagaceae > Quercus > Quercus suber. The sequence goes on from NW_027070408.1 coordinate 90,162, forward strand.
TTTCTTCGTTGCTAACTGTTTTATTACAGGAAAAGATGCATACGGACAACAATTCCATTTAATTAGTCATTAGGTCTGACAATAATATCGGAAAACTTCCAAGAATACAAATGCATCAATGACTCACTAACACTTGTTAAAATCAGTCGGCCCTAATAAGCCACTGGATGGAATTGGCTGACTAATTACGTGATAAGCTATATAACTTTGTTTCTTGAATTACGAAACAAAACACAATAGGCGTATATATCATGTGGAAAATAATAATAATCAATTACAGTTCAAGACAAAATTGGATATCAATTAACACAATTGCAAGCATATATTCAATATACATAGTAATATTGTGTAAACAAACATGGATATCAATTAAGAATGCAATCATTAAACCATGATTGATACATTAAAAAAAAACACGGTTACAAAACTGAGAGAAAATAACCTGTACGTTTATAGACCTCTTAACACAAGTTGTTTAATCTAGTTATTTAGCCACGTGATTACTTAGATAAGTTATTCAGTTCTATGTTAACACAATAAAATAATATCATGTAAATAGTGTGGAAACAATTCTAGAAAGGATTTAACCTAGCTATCCTCAAGGTAAAATGGATCCACTATAAAAGAATTGAAGTTTTTACAATAGAATTTAGGCTGCGTTTGGATCGATGTAAATTGAATTCCGAGTGTAAAATGAATGTAGGGGAAAGTGGATCCCTGTAAGGAAAATGAAATTTGGGTGTTTGGTTCTACAATAGAAAATTGTCCGGAAAACGATTTCTGGTATTTGGTAACATTCTAAAAATGCTATTTTTCTACAAATATTTCATATTTTCTCAACTCCCAAATATTTCATATTTCATAGAAAATTTCAAAATATACGCTTCACACAACCAAAAATCAAAATAAAAACATTTTTTATTCACAAACTCGTCAGATCAGGAAAGAGAGATTGAGGGAAAGAGAGAGAACAAGGGAAAGAGAGGATCAGAGTGGATGGAGGACAGCAGCGGCCAAATTGGGTGGGTTTGGGGGTGGAGTGGAGTGGGCTGGTGATCGGTGGCGGCCAGATCGGTTGCCAAGATCAGTATTGAGCTTGGGGCTTTGGGTGACGAGATTAGTGGTTTGATCTAGAGGCGGCAGCGACGGCAAGGGTGGGTGGTGGGTTGTAGATCGGTGACATATAGTTGAAGATTCAGCCATGGTTGGTCAGAGGAAAAGAGAGAGAACGAGGGAGGAAGAGAAGAGGGATGGTGGACGCAATGTGCACGGTGGACAACAGATGGTGGACGGAGCTTGCACGGCGACCAAAGCTTGCACGATGGTCTAATTCCTTTGGTGTTCTCTCTCTCTCTCCGAGTTGTTGAGTTTTGAGTGAGGCTGGAAGTCAATTAAAGGTAAAATGAATATGTAATTGGTTTTACAGAGTTGGGGTGCCTATTATACGGTCAACTGAAATTGGTTTTTAGTTTGACCGAATTTTCATGCACACCCAAACACCCTCAAGGGTGTAAAATATTTTCTGGATTTCCTTTACCACTTATGCTCATCCCAGCTAAACAAGGTACATAAGCATGTTATGAACCAAAATATAGCCAACCTCAACTATAAATCCAAGATATATAATACAAAACACATCCCTCTTTCCTTTTTTTATTTTATTTTATTTTATTTTTTAAAAGAAATAACAAAAACAACCTAATATGAAATGCATGAATGTAATGCAATGCAAATTCTAAGAGCAAAAAGAAACAAAACAACAAGAAAAGAATGGTCATAAAGAATTTTGAGATGAGGCACAAGGACCATGTTAGAAAAACTTAATTAGATTGAGCTTTTTGCATCCAAAACTTCTTTCATGAAACTTTGGATTTGGAGTTATTATTCATGTTAGAATGATGTGCAACTTCAAGATTGGTATAAAAGTTTAAAGCCTTTACCAATTCACCAATAATTACCATAGGATCTTGTGCTTGAGGCACAGGTAATGTTGGCTTATTTACTCGTTTTGCAGCTTGCAACTTGAAATAGTTTGGGCAAGTATGCCCAGCCTTTTCACAAAAATTACAAACCCACAAAGTTCTATCATGCTTCTTATCCTTAGGGAGGTTGGAATTCTTAGGTTTAGACTCTTTAAGATCAACCCTAATCTTCCTAGGAGGTGGTGTAACTTCTACTAGTTTGACAATCTCAATCTTGGGAGGCTCTGAAGAAGAAACAAAAATTGTGGAATGAGTTTCAGACATAGAGATGCTATCAACAAAAACTAAACCTGTTTTGTCTAAGAGAGACTTCTGAACACTCAACATGTGATCAAGTTTAGAACTAGCAGACCTATTAGTTTGTTCTCTAGCAATAGATAATTCTAGTTCTAGATTCTTAATCTTGTCAAGCAACATCATGTTTTCAGTCTTCACCTTATCAATCAAATTAGTAGCATTAAGCAATTTCAGCAACAAATTTTCTTTTCAAGTTTAAGGGAGGCACTCTTCTTTAAACCTAAGTCTACACTCATTGCATCCTTTGCAGCAACCTTGCATAGCTTATTAAAAACTTCTTACAAATCAGCACACTCAGAGAGTTCTCCATCAGAAAAGTTTTCTTTAACCACAACACTTTCATCAACTACAGTAGTAGCTGTGAAAGAAATGAAGTTTCCATCTTTATCACTACTAGACTCGTGATTAGAAACTTCATCAACACTAAGGGTTACAACCATAACTTTACCCTTTGATCTTAAGAATGTAGGATATTTAAATTTCACATGACCATACCCTTGACAACCAAAACACTATTGTAGAGAATTACTAGAGGTTTGACCAACTTTTTCTTTAGATTTATTAGTATTGTTAACTTTAGTTGGTTCATTCCTCTTGAAATTCCTGAATTCAACATTGTTTTTATCTCTTGCCCTTTTGTTGTTATTCCCAAGAAAGTTTCTAAAGTTCTTGGCAAGATATGCAATCTCTGTAGAAGAGAGTCTATCATCAAATCCATTCCCATTAACATTATCTACTGACTTAAGAGCCATTGATTTGGATTTGTTTGTCTTGGATAGGTCTAGCTCATAGGACTAGAGAGATCCTACAAGCTCATCAACGGGGATGGAGTCCACATCATTACTTTCTGTAATGACAATCACTTTGGGTCTAACATCCTCAGTCAAGGATCTAAGAATTTTCCTAACAATCTTAAGCTGATCATAAATTTCACCCAAATTATAAGAAAAGTTAACAATATAATTAAGCTTAACATAGAATACATCAAAACACTCATCACCAGACATTCGAATGCTTTCAAATCTAGTAGTTAACTACTGCAACTTATTAATCTTAACTGCCTTTGTGCCTTCATGCACAGTTTGGATAATATTCCATGTAGTATGAGCAACCTCAACATTTGAAATTCTCTTAAATTCCTCCATAGAAACAATATTAAAAATAGCATTCATGGCTTTGCTATTAAAAGCAGTTGCCTCTTTTTGAGAAGTTGACCACTCACTAATAGGAGTAGTTGGTTTCTCCCATCTGTATTCAACAGAGTTCCAAACTCACACATCAAAAGATTTTAGGAATGCTTTTATCCTTACTTTCCAGTAAGTATAGTTGTTCCCATTAAAATGAGGTGGGATCATAAGAGAGTGACCATGTGCCATAAAAACAGGGAGTCAAGGATCAACTCTTAGATCAAAAGATCTAAAACACAAGAGCTAACTTGCTCTGATACCACTTGTGCATTTTTAGACCTCTTAACACAAATTGTTTAACTTAGTTATTTAGCCAAGTGATTACTTAGATAAATTATTTAGTTCTAAGTTAATACAATAAAATCATATCGTGTAAATAGTACGGAAATATAAAGAACACAACGATATGATAACCCAGGAAAACCTAATAGGGAAAAAACTTGGGGAGGATTTAACCTAGCTATCCTCAAGGTAAAACAAATCCACTATGAAAGAATTGAATTTTTTACAATAGAACTTAGACCACTAAAATCCTATTGCTATGTCGGGTAGAAAACTTACTACCATGACCACGTGACAGCTCCGAGTCCATAGACTACTTCTTTCTTTGATCTTCAGTAATCGCAAGTTCTTCTACTTGTGATTTTGAGACTCCACTCAAAGGTTTCAAATCTTCTTTAAAGTTCTTTATGCAGCAATTGAAGAGATCATTAAGTTCTTGACTCGAATCTTGATCTTGACAACTCTTTGTGTATGTATGAAGGTAAACACCTCTAGATTTCACAGAAGATTCTCTCTAAAGACTTCTAAAATGTAGATAGATTTTTTTCTTTTATACATGAAGTAAAACACTTAACCCTACACCTTATATGGGCTTGGGCTGAATTGGAAATTCTGTAGAAAATTAAATCTCCACAAGTTTCAATTGATCGAGTCTAATTTTCAATTGATTGAGTCTTGCAGATTTTGTCCAATAACTTCTGCAATCACTCGCTTCATATTTTACAATTAAACACACTTTGAGCAAGCCTAAACACCTAAACCTAGACTTTATGTTTTGATAATGGTTTGCCAGCATATTACAAATTGAAGTTCTAATACATTAGTTCCTAAACTCTTAGAACCTAACAAATTCTCTCTTTGACAATTCGTGACAAAACATGTCACAAAAATTAAAATGCTCAAAGTAAAACAACACATTCAATTAGAAAGCCTTAATTACAATTCAACCTAACCACTATCTATCAGTTGCTAAAGTAGGCAGCAACCACAACTGAATTAACCTGTAAATTCCTAAAACACTCAACAAACACATAAACACATGTGTGGAAAATACAAGTAAAAAAAATTAAACTTATTGATTTCACAAAACATAAAATAAAGACATATACCATGAATAACCTCATAATATTAATCAATAATCAATGTACCATTTGTGAAACAAGAAACATAAAAACACATAAACATAATGTCTCCCCCTAACATATACAACCCATATAAAAAGAAATACATCAAAGCCAAAATGAACATATCAAAAACTCCTAGGTACAATTTACAATCTCCCCCTATCTCCATATGTATGTACTCGTTCTTTTTGTGACGAATTGCCAAAGGCAATCATGACTCATCAGAGGGTGGAGCCTGTGGAGTAGAACCTCTAGCATGCACCAAATCTGATTGTAAGGCCGCAACCTCATTGAGCACATCCAATAGAATCCGTCCATGCACTGTTTGAACGGTCAAAATGTTATCCAATATAGCACGCAAGGAAGAGTCGCTCGATGTAGATGGTGGAGGATCCATGATAGCTGTGGGGTCTATATATGCCTCAGCAAAAGGATCACTAGAAGGAGGAGGTCGAGATGCATCACCTGTGGAAGACTCGTCTAAATCATACTAACAATAGGTTAACATGTTCAGGTGTTATTTTTTATAGGCTAAAATGAAATATATATATATATATATATATATCTGTGTGTGTGTGTGATGTGTGTGTGTGTGTGTGTGTGTGTGTGTCATCCTAGAACAAACTACAATTAAAAATAAAGGTATTGTGAAAAAAAAAGTGCGACATTCACAACATTTTCATAACAAATTATATGTGGTAAATTGTTATTGGTTCTAATTTAAACTTACCAATGAAATTATTTTTTTGCCTATCAACAATAATTCGTAACAACCTACTACTTTATGATTTGTTATGAAAATATTGTGAACATAACTGTAGAGAGGAAAAATTCCTGACCTATCACAAGCTGACACATCATACTACCAAGTCCACAAAGTACAACTTATGACAAAGCACCATGTACTATTACTAGTTTCTACCATCACCATTTAGGAGCCAACAGAAATTTGCTAAGTGTTCTGGAATAAAAACATTAAAAAAAGTATGCAAAATGCCAATCACACATTAGCGCGTGTAAGTAATGACATATGCCACACATTAGCACGTGTAAGCAATGACATCGACACATGTAAGCGATGACATAAGCGATTCAATCAATATCTAACATGTGTCACTTTGAACATCTAGACATTTTAGCCAATCAAACAATGCCATGTGTCTTGGAAAAAAAGTCTTAAAAATCCTCTATTCAAACTATGACACATGTCACCAATCAGACTTCACCATGTGTCGCTCATCTACCCCCAAACTCCTATAAATAGAAGTCTTTCTAAGGCATTTCAAGACACCAAGACATCTTGGAACACACCAAGACATCTTGGGAGAGATCTTGGAACATACCAACACATCTTGGGATACACACCAAGACATCCTGGGATACACACATCAAGACATCTTGGAACATACCAAGGCATCCATGCCACAAGCAACATTAAGGAAGATTCAGAATTGTAGAAGCTCCATTAGAATCAACCCCTGAAGCCTCCAGAAATTTCAAGATCTTCAACCTCAAATACAAAGAACATTCAAACCAGAATCATCCAAACTACATGCCTAGATCTTAAAGTTTGCTAGAATCAAGCCTAAAAGCCTTTAGAAACTTCAAGAAACTACAAATCATCAAAGCTCTATAGATTCAAGCCCAAAATCTCCGAAAAACTTTTGCCATAAACCTTCGAATACGAAGAACATTCGAAGAGAAATCATCCAAATCATCTTCCTAGATCTCTAAATTCATTAGAATCAAGCTCAAAAGCCTCCAGAAACTCCAAGGAACCACAAATTGGTGAAGCTCTACAGATTCAAGCCTCCAAAGCCCCGAAAAATTTCCACCACAAACCTTCAAAGGTGAAGAATGCGTGAAAAACATGAAGAACACACGAAGAACACAAAGAACTTGAAGAACAAAGGATTTCTAACAACTTCATAGCTAGAGATTTATTGTAATTATGTTTCAAAGATCTTCGATCCATTCCTCAAACAGATTGAAGGATATTTGGTGTTCAAATAAAAATCACATTACGACAATTCTAATCAACAAATCTTTCAAAGAGATCAAATCAGAGAATCACTCTTTTGTAATTTCAGAAAATGGTTCCACACATTCATCAATACAAATTCATATTTGTGAAACTATTTTACTTGTTTGACTTTATTTCAAACTCGAAATTTAGTCGTTCCACAATAGCATTTCTCTTGTGAAAATATTAAGACATTTTGTTGTCATCATAATATTTTCACAATTACTAAAGTGTCAATTCTTTATGAGTCAATAAAGTATAACAAAATTATAAAGTTATTACGAAAATTTTGTAGCATTACGTTGGGTTTCTATAAATTTTTTTTTTTTTAGTTTAGTCAACTTTGTTGAGCCAAAATTAACTATTTCATATACAATTTTCTTGGGTTAACTTTTTGTATTTTTTATTGTATTTTTATCTTTACACACCATTTTAAGTTAAAACACATAGTTTTACACACACAAAATAATAAAAATAAAAATTTTTGGATAAAAACACTTTTCATCCTTTATGTTTAGGGTAGTTCACAATTCTTCCTTAAACTTTAAAATCAAAAAAATTTCCCCTTAATATTTTGGAAAAGATCAAATATGTCATATTCTCAATTAAATCCTAATCAAAGCTTATGATTCTTAAAATATTACACTGTGTAATGTCTAAAATACTCCCATTAAATTTTAACATTCCAAAAATTTGTTCATGTATTTTAAGTTTTAGATGGTAATAATGCTTAGAAGTTGGAATGGTGATATAAGTTTTTTATTTATTTTTTATTTTTTATTATTACCTAAAAAATATTGATTTTTTAGGTTTAAATCTTCAAAACTTATAATTTATCTAATGAAAATTTGATGACACATGCCTTTTGTTATTTTTTTTTTCTTTTCTTGCCTAAAATGGGTGTTCATTAAAAAATAAGTAAGGTAAATATATAACCTAGACTTATGTAGAATGATAAAGAAGAAAGTATGAATGAAATTTTTTTCAGTGCTTATGGTTAAAGGTATTTGATGAAAAAACTCAATTGTAGCATATGACATTATTCATTATGAAATTTAAATATTGTGTGTTGACACCCTATTTTGCAACCCGCATTTAACCTCACATGTAGGGTAAAAGGGTACTTTCACCTCGAAAATATGCATCTTGATTCTGGCCATTAGATCCTTAATCTCATTTCACAAAAATGATCTTGATATTGTAATGATCAAATCAACTGGTCACAAGCCTTAATCGGACCACTAGATTGAAAGTTATCATCAAATCAAGTTTTAATGGCTAAGATGCACTATCAAAAATTGAGTTCAACTATATGTGATTATGAACAATTGATTTCAATTGATTATAAGTGCAATCAATTGGAGATCAATGATGTGTCATAATTTGATTGGTTAGGACTACATTTAATGGTGAGGTTGCATACACCTAATTAATTACATAGTTAAACATTAATTATTCAATGAGTAATTTTTACAATTATCTTTTAATTAGAGTAAATTTGGGACCAATTAAGTCTGAAATTAGAGTGATTGGAGCCATTTAATGTTAATTGGGAGCTAATTTGGGACCTATTAATGTTAATTGTGCTGAAACTATTTTCTAACAAATGATCTTTGCTCACCATTTCATCGATATCTCTCAGAATATTTTGAATCTATGAATGAGGTTAATTTTCCCAGAAACTAGACCTCTGGGGCTTCAATTTGAGTATAAGAATGAGATAATTCCGATCAAAATTGAGTCAGATATGATTTTTCGAAATTTGTTCTATAAGCTGTTACAGCAGCAACGGGAAAACCGAATTTTAGCTTGCTCCTCACTTCCACCAATTTCTCCATTTAATGCACCAGATATTCTCCAAGGCTAAAATGAGGTCTAGGTTCATGATTCTTTGTCAATCCTCATAAAATGGCCTTCCATTCATATTTCCTCCACCACTACTATATAAATCCTCTCTTTCTTTCATTCCAAGACACACAAAACACCTACTCTCTTCTCCTCTCTTGAGTTCTAGTGAAGTTGAGTAGTCATGTCATATCTTGGTCTTCTTGAAACTCAAGGTATTGAGTGAGACTTACGCTCCCTCTCTTAGCTCTTCCTTTCCTCCACCCTTAGGATTTCTCTCAAAAGATTTTCCCTCTACCATATGGATCTTGCATGAAGGTATAATCCATTTCCCTAAATGTTTTTTGTGTTGCCATGATGAGAGTTTAAGATTAAAGCATAATAGTAATCATTTAAATTTCCTTGAATATGTTTGAATGTTCTTAATTGTTCTTCACATGTTCTTGGTTGTTCATCATATGTTCATGCATATCACTAGTTTTAATCTTAAATCCACATAAAAAATATAAAAAAACATGTTTGTTTAATAATTCTTTCAAATCCTTGAATCTAGATTATCACCATCCACACACATTCACTAGAATTTATTTTTCAATTCAAATGCAATGCTTAATAAATTAAATTATGGTTTATTACATGCACACACATTAAATTCAACATGTAAATTGATTGACATATTAGATAATATGATATGAATGTTGACCACCATAGTCTAGAAGACCGGTTTCACCGGGCATGGTGGGTGCCTAACACCTTCCCACCTTGTAACATAGTCTCTAAACTCATATCAAAGGTTGATAGACCAATGTTTATCCTTGTAATTTTCAATTTCTAAATTGTAACTAGGAAACAAAGTTATGTATTTTATCTTAGATTGTATCTAGGACCAAAGCCATGTAATTTTCCTATGATCAATGTAAGTTCAATTGAAAATTAATAAAATGAGGAATTTTTCAATTTTGGTTTTCTTATTTATCCCAATAATTAAATAAGTGGTAATTTCATTGTAAAACCCTTAATCTAAAGGGGAAAATATAACTAGTCAAACCTTCATTTTGAGAGACAATAACATAACTCCACCCATTCACGTGGGTTTGGCCCAACAAACATCAAAAAAAGCGGGCCGGGGACACGGTCTCTCACATTGTGACAATGTCTTAGCAAAACTCAGTTGCTTATTGTTGAAAGATGATGATATTTGGTATTATTCTTAGAAGTTTTTAGTGAGTGGATATTATTTTTTAGCAAATAAGTACTAAGAAACTACTATAGTAAAATAGATATTCATATGTTAAATAGTTATCATAACTTTGTGTGTAATTAACTATCGAAATTATTATATGAATAAGATTAACTTTTTATGACATATATTTTTTATGTATGTAGTTTCATACTTCAAAATTTTTTTTTTAAATTTTCTCACTTAAGAGGATGCATGTGCCACCCTACCTAGTAGTCTCAAAAGAAGAAAATGAGAGAGAGAGAGAGAGAGAGAGAGAGAGAGAGAGAGAGAGAGAGAGTTAACTCAATTAACACAAAGTGGCTTATCATCACCACCACCACCACAACCAACATAATACATTAATACTAATAGTATTGCTATGACCATTACTGTTGTCACTGTACCATCCTTGTTGTAACTAATTTAATACTTTAAATTTTTAACTTTTGGATATACCCAAACAAATAATAAAAGCTTAATTGATAAGTTTGAAATTCCCACAAATTTAAATTCTACCATTCTAAAAGTTCTAATATTTTTTCAAATTATTATTCCAAAACAACATAAAAGTTGACAATTATTTAGAATAACACAAACAACAATTAACTAGAACTTCTACTTCTACCGAAGATACTAGTTATTTCGATTTTTTCCCCTCCTCTAAGGAGTGGTGGCATTGCATGTGGGTAAAGTCCACAGGCTTAGGAGGCCTTATATTCAAGATTGGGTTGCTTTCGAAGAAGAAGCTCAAACCTGCCATTCAAAGTCAGCATCTCTGGAAATTCATCTTGGGAAGGGGAGAAAATGGGCAAATGCCCCTTTCAAAAAAAAAAAAAAAATCAGCATTTTGCTCCATTTTTCAAACTAATTAGGGAAATGCTCATCTTTTGAAACTCGATCTTCTCAAAATCAAGTTATAAACAAAAAAAAAAAAAAAAATTATGGACCTCTATAGTGGTATTTTAAGGAGTCTATAGTGACGTTTTAAAGACCTATAGTGCGTTTGTAACTCGATCTCCATGAAGTCGAGTTACATGCAATTTTTTTTCCTTTTTTTTTTTTTTTTTTTTTTTTTTTTTTTTTACCTATAACTCGATTTCATGGAGATTGAGTTATAAACATCACTATAGGCTCTTAAAACGCCACTATAGCTCCTTAAAAACGCACTATAGGTTAACTCGATTGAGAAATCAATTTCAAAAGAGGGTATTTCCCTAATTAGTTTGAGAAAGAGAGCAAAATGTTGGATTTTTTTTTATAAAATGGTCAAAGGCCATTTTTTCCTGGAAGGGCTATGGTGGAAGCCTATTGTGTGCCATAACACTATGTCTTCAAAAATGAGCCAAACCAACTAGTTTGATTTTCAATATACACTTGTCTTAATACACTCATAGAAATACTTTGGAGATGTTTGATAACTATTTTTTCATCTTATTTTCTGTTTCCAAAAATAATTTTCTATTTTTGAGATTAAAAACTTGTTTGCCAACCCAAAATAGATAGAAAACAAAAACTATTCTCAAAATACAATTTGTGAAGGAAATTGAAAATAGTTAAAAGGCTATTTTTAGTTTCTAGTCTTCAAAGCTAATGAAAATATGACTCTAATTTAATGAATCCATCCCATTTAATGAGTTAGTACCAAAGTTTGAACCCTAGTAACAACATATTTCAGTATTTTTTACTTTTTTCTTTAAATTTTTTTTTTTTTAATTTCAACTAGCCAAACATGTTTTTGATTTCAAAAATATAAGAATTTTTTTTTTTTTTGTTTCTATTCTCAAAAATAAGTTTTTGAAAATAGAAAACAAAAACTATTACCAAACATAACCTTAGTTAAACATATTATGAACTCACATTATATATATATATATATAATACTTAATATCAATCTAGATAATAGCATATTATTCTTTCTTTTTAATGAGACATATTACTCATGTTAGTACTAAGCGATGAGGTTATGTTTGGTAATAGTTTTTATTTTCTATTTTCAAAAACTTGCTTTTGAGAATAGGAAAAAAAAAATCTTTTATTTTTGAAATCAAAAACACATTTGATTAGTTGACATTAAGAAAACAATTTTTTGAAGAAAAAAATAAAAAAAAATGCTGAAATATGTTTTTACTAGGATTCGAACACTAGCGCTAACTCATTAAATGGGATGGATTCATTAGGATTCATTAAATCAAACTCATATTTTCATTGGCTTTAAAAACTAGAAAATGAAAACAGTCAAAAGACTATTTTCAATTTCTTTCACAAATTGAGTTTTAATAACAATTTTTATTTTCTAGCCATTTTGGGTTGCTAAATAAGATTTTTAGTCTCAAAAATAAAAATTATTTTTGGAAACAGAAAATAAGGGTAAAAAACAGTTACCAAACATTAATGTTGAAAAACTCAAAAAAATGTAGCATATTCATTATATTGTCTTTGCTTGTTATGGCTTTCTAATTAATATATTAAGAAGTCGTATTACACTTATAATTCTCATGTAATAATTTTTAGTGATTACAGAAATTTTAATTACAACTTACAAATGTTTTTTTGTTTAACTCATAAAATGATTAAGTTATAACATTTTAAAATTTTATAGTATAACTTGAAGAATAATTCTGGATTTCTTTTATAATTGATACATAAAGAGAATTTGAAAAATACACTCATTTAAAATCAAAACCAAATGAAAACGAGACATCTGAGTCAAATTTAAAATCAATATGAATCACAGCATATAAATAAATAAATAAATTATCACTGCTGAGTGGTCGATTATCTGAAGGTGGTGGATGGTGAGCAGTGGCAGTCGCACTCTTGTTCATCCTCTTGGTCTCTTTTGTTCTCTGTTTTTTTTTTTGTTTTTTTTTTTTTTAAACTAATCATTTGGTCTCTGTTTCTTTCTTTTCTTTTTGGTTTTGTTTTGCTTTTATACCCTTACCTGTTCTACCGGTAATAGGTTTACTACTAAACTCAAGTAAATGGTTAGGATTGAAACAATAAAAATAAATGGCTAAGATTTGGGTGGGTACGGTATCCACTTAAAAAATAGGTGGGTACCATAGAATGACCCCTACATCATCAGTCACGTCACCTTATTTTGGGATCCCCCACCCCTTTTTAATACAATTTTAGGATATATATATATATATATATATACACATCCCAATTTTAGCTTACATAACTTATTCGGTTCTCTTCGGTCTATTTTGGTCCATTTCGTTTCACTTTGGCCCACTTCGGTTTAGTTCGACCCATTTCAATCCACTATGGTTCATTACAGTCTAGTTCAATCTATTTGGGCCATTTTAGTCCATCTCTAAAATGGAAAATTCCAAAGCTATACACATCCTTCTTAACTAGTGGATCTTAAAACTAGGAGTATCAAAATATGTAATAATAAAACTTGGGCTATTTGTAACTTTTAAATTATATCATATCAATCACTCACATAAGTAGAGACAAGGGGGGTAATTTTCCTGGACCTCCACCAAAATTCTCCTGTTGTACTATTAATTAAAAAAAAATTAATTGTTAGTCCCCTACCCCAACAAATATAATAATATTAGTTTAAAATTTAAAATTCAAAACACTTTAAATAGTCCTTCACATCAATTAAAACTTTGTCTCATATCCCATATCACAGCTCCAAAGCAAATTGGTATTCACACAAAAACTAAAACAAAATGTAATTAGTCCTATCTCCAAACTCAAAAAATTTTCTAAAAAAAAGAATAAAATAAAAAACAGAAACGCACAAAAAAATGATGACTCTGAGGACCACCCCAAAAATTTCTTCACAACAACAATTTGGATGTTTTGCGGCTTCAACAAGCAATCATCAATCTCTAAGATATCGCCTTCAGATATGCCTTCTATATTTTCAATGTCACAAATTCGTTATCATCCCTGTTACCATCTTTGTTGTAACCAATTTAATACTTCAAAATTCTTAACTCTTGGATATACCTAGAAAATTAATAAAATCTTAATTGATGAGATTGAAATTCCCACAAATTTAAATTCCTCCATTTTAAAAGTTCTAATAGTTTTTCAAATTCTTATTCTGAAAACAACATAAAAGTTGACAATTATTTAGAATATCTAATAGCACAAATAACATTTATCTAGAACTTCTACCGAAGATGCTAGTTATTCCGATTATTTTTTTTCCTCCTCTAAGGAGTGATGGCATTGCATGTGGGTAAGTCCATAGGCTTAGGAGGCCTTAAATTCAAGATTGGGTTGCTTTCGAAGAAGTTTGAAGTGCGGAGCTCAAACCCACCATTCAAAGTCGGCATCACTAGAAATTCATCTTAAGAAGGGCTATGGTGGAAGCCTATTGTGTGCCATAACACTATGTCCTTGTCGTCAATATCCCTATTCCTGCAAAATGAACCAAATCAACTGGTTTGATTTTCTTCATTGCTACCTGCTTTATTACTGGAAAAAATTGAATGTGACAAAACTTCCATGATAGTTATTAGGGTTGACAATAATATTGGAAAATTTCTGGTTGCTCCTTGACCAGGATAACATTGTACTCTTTCCTCTTAAATTCATAATAGACCACGCCATGAATTAATTAGTGGAATCTATCATGAATGTGAGAGGAGTAAACACTAGATCACCATACTATGGGAACTCCTAATAATTACTTCTATATTACCTCCCAATTAATTCAAGTCAATGTGTATGTTTTAAATACCTAATTAGCTTAATGAAGTTTCACCCACACCCAAATTTCAAGTATTTAATTATAATTGTTTTTTTTTTTGTTGCTAAATAAGTATAAATTTATTTTGAATATTAATATAAACTTAGGCATGGCTTTTACATGTCATGCCAACTCTACCCCATTCCCATCCTCACCATCTAAGACTTTCTCTTTTCCTTCTTTTAATTTTCTTTTATATATCTTCCAACAACATAATTTCTTTGAGTCGAAGTGAATTTGTGGTTTTAGCTAACGAAGAGAAGGATACAGTACCTAATAAAAAAGAGAGTTAAATATGCTATTATCCTTAAAATTTAGCACAATTTTAGTCTTAGAAATTTGAAGTGATTATTTTTTTGTCACCTAGATGACATGGTCAAATTGATCTAGAAACCATCATGTCCTTGCTCAATAAATACTAAAACTAAAAGTGATCTTTTAAAGTTTGTTAGGGACTAAAATCAATTACTTTAAGTTTTTTAGCAACACGATCACTTAAATTTAAAGTAATCTCCTTTTGTTCCTAACAAACTAAAAGTGACAGAGTCAAGATTTAATTTAAGTGAATACTTTAAACTTAAGTGGAGGGTGTGTGATTTGAGTGGATTTGTAACTTGATTAGTAGTGAAAGTGAGATAAAGGGTATGTTTGGTACATTGAATGTAGATTACATTAGAAATGGTAATCTTTATTACTGGGAATAGAAGATATTGTAATGGAATAACTATTACTATTCATAAGTTTGGTTGTTACATATGGAAAGCTTGTAAAAGATGATGTACAAGAAAACTTTATATTTTTGGAAATATATTAATTTTAAAACCTATTATATGCACTAAGGAATAGTTATTACATCTATTTTAAAGAGGAATAGTTATTCTTCAATTTAAAGAATAATTATTCCAATGTAATAACTAATCCATGTAATAAAGACGCAACCAAATAACCAAATTGATATTATACATAAATAACTATTTCATTACAGGAGTTATTACAGCGTACAAAACGTACCCAAAGTGAATTTTTTAAGAGAAGAGGGTGAAAGTGAGATAAAGTGAAAGGGAAGGAAAATAGATCCAAAGAGGGTGTGCTAATTTTTAAAAGTGGGAATTGATCCTAAAAAAAAAAAATAATAATAATAATAATAATAAATAAAAGCTATTGCCTCTTCTTTGTAGCAGCAATTTTATTACGATGTAAAAACATGTTTTTGATTTATATAGATTTGCCCAAACTTATCTTATTTTTCTTTCTTAATTTTTTGTTTTGTTTTGTTTTGTTTTTCTATTAGGACAAAGTTTAGCTATAAAATTTGTTGTTGTCTAAGGCTCCAAACTTACTCAATAAAATAAATATTATTACATATTTCGAAAATCTAGCTGTTGAAGTGCATGTTTTTTATGTTATTCATACACATGTCAAATTTTGTATTAATAGGATATTATTTACCATATGATCTATAAGCTTATATTTTATGCATAACTTTAAACTAAAAAAAATTTGCAATTTAGATAATTTATTGATGACATATCATTGATATTTAATTTTCTAGAAATTTTGTAAGCACAGAGGATATAAGAAGAATATATAATCCGATGGTGAATTTGTTAAAATTCACCGCCAATAAAAAGATATTGAGTAAGGTTGTAGCCTAAGGTTACAACCAATTTTGTAGTTAAACTTTGCCTTTTCCATTATATATATAGGCAGCGTGATAAGGAGTCACCTCTCTCTTTTATTAACTCCCTCCTTTTACATGTGAGTAGCAAAGTCTAATAAAATGCCAAGATGAACTGAGCAATAGATGCAAGGAACCTACTAACCTTCAAAAAAGAAAAAGAAAAAATTGTACTAGGTGGCAGACCTCTTTGGAATTGGGTAAAACAAAAAACGTTTTCCTTGTTTCAAAAACAGCCGGTCAGTGAGTTTGGAATGGTTCCATATCTTCCTTCTTATTTTATAGGACGATTTTGTGATCTTTTCCTTTTACTTTTTTGGTTCTAACTAACAATTTGAAGATCGAACTTATCTAAAATGCAGATCCTAGATATCTCGTTAAAAACTTCCAGGTAGTTGAGCGATAATTTATATGTAATTTTAGTCACATGATTTTGTTTGAAAAAGATAGTTTTAAATATGTTTCAAGTCAAACTTTGTTCATTAAGGTAATTAAAACCTACTTAATTATGATTATAATTATCATATCATTTTAAAATAAAATTTAAACGCTACTAAATATATGGTCAATAAAAGAATACCGTATGAAATGAATTCAGCACAAATCCATTAATTATGACCATTCTTTTTTTGATACAAGATAGAAATTCTACTCTAGCCTAATCTAAGTATATATGTGTATGAAGCTCTCTCATTGAAACTTGAACCACGTCCCCTTGCTACCCACACCCCATAAGCACTTATACTTGTGAAGTGACTATCGAACCAATAGTGTGCAGTGGTATTAATTATGACCATTATATGTGGTTTTGAGAAAGAAAAGTATTAGGATAAACTTATTTTAAAAGCCCAATTTTTATAGGTTTAACGGTACTTTTATACAATAAATAATATAAGCATAATAAACTAATAGAAATAAGTTCATGTCCAATAATAGCTGTCCCTTCTTTAAAATTGGTACAACTAGTTTCTCTTTGCTAGCGAAAGTTGGTCTTCCATCTTCTCCTAGGTGTAGAATAGCCATTCCTTCTATGAAGGTGTCTTTGTACCTTGAGGTAACAAGTTTACCTTTAGGCTTTGTGGTTTATTTTTATTTTTATTTTTTTTTTTTTGGGTGGCAGAGGCTGGTTTCCAGCCCTGCCAAGAGCAATAAGTTACCTATGTTGGAACTGTCGGGGGCTTGGGAACCAACGAACAGAAAATCAACTTGCAAAGATTGTGTGGACAAAAGATCTCTCTGTCGTGTTTTTAGTCGAAATATAGATGGATGAAGATAGGCTAATTCGTATTCAGGATCGTTTACAATTTAAGAATAGGTTTGTGGTACATAGGACAAATAAAGCAAGGGAGTGGTCTTGTTCTGGAAGGAGGGTTTCGTTCTTGATGTTCAAACTTTTCTAAATATCACATAGACACAAAGATTAATCAGCATACCAATGAGGAGTGGTGTTTCACAGCTTTTTATGGAGAACTTGACACTAGTCAAAGACATGAAGCTTGGGATAGATTACGAAGATTGAAGAACAAGGGATCAGGTACTTGGATTTGTGTAGGTGATTTTAACAAGATCACGAGACAATTAGAAAAAATGGGAGGGAGGGTTCCATCACATAATCAAATGCAGCCTTTTCATGAAGTGTTGGATGAATGTAGACTCATAGAACTAGGATTTGTTGGTTCAAATTTCACTTGGCATAAACACTATCCTATGTACATGGTGTAGGAGTGGCTTGATAGAGCTGTGGCATCAAATGAGTGGTTGTCTAAATTTCCAGATACAAAAGTATATCATTTAGATATTACTACATTGGACCATAAACCTTTGTGGATCGTCCCTGAAGGCATGGATTGTACTCAACAACGGCCATTTCGGTTTGTACAGATGTGGATGACGGATAAGGGATGTGGTGCAACAGTTAAGGGAGTGTGGAAGAAAAATTTTGATGAGCCACGGGCTAAGCAAATTTTAAAGAAAATTGACAAGTGTGGCCTTTAATTGACCTGGTGTTGACATGGTGGAGCAAAAATTTTGGCAGTGTATGTAAAGAATTGGAGAGAAAAAGGAAACAGTGGCAAAGGCAAAAAAATATGCTACAAGGGGTGGTGATACAAGCAGGTTGAGGTAACTTAAGTATGATATAAACTCACTGATGGATAAGGAAGCTAAGATGTGGAAGCAAAGATCAAGGGTGGCATGGTTAAAAGATGGGAATAAAAACACAAATTTTTTCCACCCTAAAGCTACACAAAGGCAACGAAGAAATTATCTCAAGGGTATTTTTCATGAATCTAGTCAGTGGTGTACCCATCAGAATCAGATTGTGGATATTGTAGTAAACTACTATCAGGACCTTTTTACATTGAGTAATCCAGAGAATGTTGAGGAGGTGTTGGTTGAAATTCCTCAAAAGGTGACTGAGGAGATGAACACTATACTAACAGCAACCTTTACAAAAGATGAGGTGGAAAAGGCTCTTAAGCAGATGGAGTATCTTAAGTCTCCTGGTCTTGATGGTACCNGGGGGGGGGGAGGGGGGTGTTATTGGGAAACAATTTTTCTTTTCTTCTTTTCTGGTACAATGGAAGACCTCACGAAATCATGGAGCTGTCTTACTTTATCTAAATGTGAAGGTTTAGACCTTCGACTGATGGATGAACAGGCAGACATAGCGTTTATAGTTGCAACAAAAATTTGACTAAGCGTGCTCTTAATATTGATGCTATAGCAAAAACGTTCACCCCTTTATGGAGATCAAAATACGGTTTTAGTTCTTTTCACCTTTGATGATAAGAGCGAGATGGAAAAAATTTTGTCAATGGAACCTTGGAGCTTTGATAAGCACTTTAATGGTTTTGCAAAGCTATGACAAGGAAACAGATCTGACCGAGATGGAGTTCAATGAGGTTACATTTTGGGTTCAAGTACATGATATACCAATCCAATTTCGAAACAAGAAGGTGGCTGAGTGGATATGTGGTGCCATTGGGATAGTGAATGAAACAATGGATGAGACAGAGGTTGAGGGGGATGGTTTTCTAAGGACTAGAGTCACCATTGATATTTCAAAACCATTGAGCCGTGGTCGAGTCATATCCTCAAGAATTGTAAGGAATTATAGGTGTCATTCAAATATGAACGACTGCCAAATATATGCTACTAGTGCGGTTGCCTTACACATGATGACCGTCACTATGAACAGTGGATAGTTAGTGAGGGAAGCCTACCAATTAAATCCCAATAATATGGTCCTTGGTTACGTGCTGCGCCCTTTATACTATCAAGAAGGAATGTGATCAAGGTCCCTAGATTCTACACTAGGAAATTCAAAGAACCAGCAATAGTAGCACAAGTTTAGTCAAAGAAACCCCTGGTGGTGGTGGTTCGAACGGGGAAGCCTCACCGGAGATTATTAGGCCGGAAAAGGAAACTACAGAGACATTATTGTAGGAAAATGTTTTTTCCAGATTTTTTGGAGCATAATCCGTAGCATTCAATTTCTAATCCCATGGGTCAAGGGATTCTTAGGAATTTGAATTTGAATACACCGAGTCTTAGGGATACAAAATCATTAGCAGAAATATTTGAGGAGAGAATTGAAGAGATTGATAGGGAATTGAATAAATTTAACCCCAATATAGATTTGGCAACCAAAAATATAGCAGGTACGGGTAAGGAAAACTTCTTGGAATCCTTATCACTTAATGATTCCACACCCTTGGTCACTCAAAATGCATGTGCACAGCAGCCTCAACTATATAGTCTACATCACGTGTACCACTATCAGTTTTATCTGATAGAAACCTGATGTCGCGGAAGCCTGAAGAGAAGCACACACGATGCTCTCTTGATGGACAGAAACTAAACTGTTAGTTCCTGGGTAGTAAACCTCGAATCCACGAGGGTTCCTTGAATCCACAAGGTGATAGGTCTGGAATCCACCAGAGAACACAAAAGACACAAGTCTGAATTTTTATTGATAATAAACTATGAAAAACGTTTACAGACTTAAGGCCTATTTAAGGGCTCCTTAAAACTTGACAACAAGAAAATATAATTAAAATAACTCCTAATTGATACCTAACCATAACAGGAACCAAATTTGACCTAAAAAGCATTAAATGCACCTAAAAACAAGGAAATAAATCACCTAAACCTAAAAAACGTTTTTTTACATAAAAATACCAAAAATAATAAATTACAATAATTAAATAGTAAATTGTGTCCTACATCAGACCCCTCCACTTGAAACAAACTCGTCTCGAGTTCATCTTTGAAATCTGGAATCTCCCATGCCAAGAGAACAAATACGTTGAATACTTCATCTTCTTTGTCTTCTTGCCAAACTTGAAAGTCATTATTGGGCAACTTGAACTTCTTCTCCCTTGATCTTCATGTAATTGACAATATTCACCAAATAAGAGTCAATGATCAAATCAAATCTTTCCACCCAATAAAATCAATAAACTTTGTTTCGGTGTCTCCCAATAAAATAATAGGAGTTTGAATGTTGCAATCATCTAACTTGATTTCATCAGATCGTTGACAACTTCCTCTATAATTTCTTCTTTAATGGTCTCTACTATCTCAACCTCAAGATCTTTCTCTATAATGGGGTCTCATTAATCTCCTCCACAATCTTGATTTTAGGTTCTTCTTCTATAACAAGGCCTTCATTAATTTCCTCAAAATCTCATATTCTTCTTTGACGTATCTATATTCTTCAAGAACAATATTTTCTTTAACATGTAATTCTTCCTTTAATGGTGGAATATTTGGCTCTTCAAAATAATTCAAGTATGAACTCCTTGGCCAATAATAATCTTGTATTGTATACGACAAGATTTCTTCACAATCCAAAGGATAAAATTTGATAGCAAGCATCTTTTTCATCCTTGGCCATGATCGAATTTTGTCTTTACCTTGTCGATTCTATCAGATTGTACTCGTTCCCACCAACATAAGGCATACTTACTAAGTTTATACAAAGCAAGTCCAACTTTTCTCTCATAACAAATATTCTCATAGTCAAATAAATCCTCTAGATCAAGTAACCAATCAAGAAAATCTTCTTTTAAAAAATAACCATTAAAACTTGCAATTCTCTTATAAGGTCTATATGAAATTTGCTTACCAATAGGTTGCCCGTGAGTTATGTCTCCGCTGCAGTTATCCCTATTGTTCCATTCTTCAACGGCGCCATCCTAGCATAGATATTTGTGAGTGCTTGTTGTACGTCACGTAATACTCCTAAGTTATTCGTCGTTGTTGTGGTGGTGGTTACCGTCTCGCCGGTTAGCAATCAGACCAGGGTAAGTCAAGGCTCTGATACCAACTGATGTCGCGGAAGCCTGAAGAGAAACACACACGATGCTCTCTTGATGGAACAGAAACTAAACTGTTAGTTTCTGGTAGTAAACCTCGAATCCACGAGGGGTTCCTGAATCCACAAGGGATAACTGGAATCCACCAGAAGAAAATGACAAAGTCTGTTTTATTGATAATAACTATGAAAAACGTTTACAGACTTAGGGGCCTATTTAAGGGCTCCTTAAAACTTGACAACAAGAAAATATAATCTAAAATAACTCCTAATTGATACCTAACCATAACAGGAACCAAATTTGACCTAAAAAGCATTAAATGCACCTAAAAAAAGGAAATAAATCACCTAAACCTAAAATAACGTTTTTTACATAAAAATACCAAAAATAATAAATTACAATAATTAAATAGTAAATTGTGTCCTATATCAGAACTGATGTCGCGGAAGCCTG
Source organism: Quercus suber (assembly GCF_002906115.3). Lineage (NCBI taxonomy): Eukaryota > Viridiplantae > Streptophyta > Magnoliopsida > Fagales > Fagaceae > Quercus > Quercus suber. The sequence continues at coordinate 112,293 of NW_027070408.1, forward strand.
AAGAGAAACACACACGATGCTCTCTTGATGGAACAGAAACTAAACTGTTAGTTTCTGGTAGTAAACCTCGAATCCACGAGGGTTTCCCTGAATCCACAAGGAGATAAAACTGGAATCCACCAGAAGAAAATTGACAAAGTCTGTGTTTATTGATAATAAGTCTATGAAAAACGTTTACAGACTTAGGGGCCTATTTAAGGGCTCCTTAAAACTTGACAAACAAGAAAATATAATCTAAAATAACTCCTAATTGATACCTAACCATAACAGGAACCAAATTTGACCTAAAAAGCATTAAATGCACCTAAAAAAAGGAAATAAATCACCTAAACCTAAAATAACGTTTTTTACATAAAAATACCAAAAATAATAATTTACAATAATTAAATAGTAAATTGTGTCCTACATCAGACCCCTTCACTTGAAACAAACTCGTCCTCGAGTTCATCTTTGAAATTTGAAATCTCCCATGCCAAGAGAACAAATACCTTGAATACTTCATCTTCTTTGTCTTCTTGCCAAACTTGAAAGTCATTAATTGGGCAACTTGAACTTCTTCTCCCTTGATCTTCATGTAATTGGCAATATTCACCAAATAAGAGTCAATGATCAAGTCAAATCTTTCTACTCCAATAAAATCAATAAACTTTGTTTCGATGTCTCCCAATAAAATAATAGGAGTTTGAATGTTGCAATCATCTAACTTGATTTCATCGAGATGTTGACAACTTCCTCTATAATTTCTTCTTTAATGGTCTCTACTATCTCAACTTTAAGATCTTTCTCTATAATGGGGTCTTCATTAATCTCCTCTACAATCTTGATTTCAGATTCTTCTTTGACTTCTCCATATTCTTCAAGAACAATATTTGCTTCAACATGTAAGTCTTCCTTTAGCGGTGGAATATTTGGCTCTTCAAAATAATTCAAGTATGAATTTCTTGGCCAATAATAATCTTGTATTGTATACGACAAGATTTCTTCACAATCCAAAGGATAAAATTTGATAGCAAGATCTTTTTCATCCTTGGCCATGATCGAATTTTGTCTTTACCTTGTCGGATTCTATCAGATTGTACTCGTTCCCACCAACATAAGCATACTTACTAAGTTTATACAAAGCAAGTCCAACTTTTCTCTCATAACAAATATTCTCATAGTCAAATAAATCCTCTAGATCAAGTAACCAATCAAGGAAATCTTCTTTTAAAAAATAACCATTAAAACTTGCAATTCTCTTATAAGGTCTATATGAAATTTGTTACCAATAGGTTGCCCTGAGTTATGTCTCCGCTGCAGTTATCCCTATTGTTTCCATTCTTCAACGGCGCCATCTAGCATAGATATTTGTGAGTGCTTGTTGTACGTCACGTAATACTTGCAAGTTATTCGTCGTTGTTGTGGTGGTTACCGTCTCGCCGGTTAGCAATCAGACCAGGGTAAGTCAAGGCTCTGATACCAACTGATGTCGCGGAAGCCTGAAGAGAAGCACACACGATGCTCTCTTTGATGGACAGAAACTAAACTGTTAGTTCCTGGGTAGTAAACCTCGAATCCACGAGGGGTTCCTTGAATCCACAAGGTGATAGGTCTGGAATCCACCAGAGAACACAAAAGACACAAGTCTGAATTTTTATTGATAATAAACTATGAAAAACGTTTACAGACTTAAGGGCCTATTTAAGGGCTCCTTAAAACTTGACAAACAAGAAAATATAATTTAAAATAACTCCTAATTGATACCTAACCATAACAGGAACCAAATTTGACCTAAAAAGCATTAAATGCACCTAAAAACAAGGAAATAAATCACCTAAACCTAAAACAACGTTTTTTTACATAAAAATACCAAAAAATAATAAATTACAATAATTAAATAGTAAATTGTGTCCTACATCAAAACCAAGTACCAGTAATTAAAGAATCCACATGGAATAGAATTTGCATGAAAGACATGGGGGTAGATACAATTATGGAGGATTCTGTGGGTGAAAAGAGAAGTGCAGACATCACTGGCAATCAAACTGAGTTACTGAAAAGAGAAAGGATTCTTAGGGGGACAACACAAACAAAATGATATTGGCAGAGGCTGGTTTCCAGCCCTGCCAAGAGCAATAAGTTACCTATGTTGGAACTGTCGGGGGCTTGGGAACCAACGAACAGAAAATCAACTTGCAAAGATTGTGTGGACAAAAGATCTCTCTGTCGTGTTTTTAGTCGAAATATAGATGGATGAAGATAGGCTAATTCGTATTCAGGATCGTTTACAATTTAAGCTTAAGTCTCCTGGTCTTGATGGTACCCCCCCCCCCCCATTTTTTCAAACTTATTGGTCTTTGGTGGGACCTGATGTTAAAAAGGCTATCTTGATGTATCTAAATTCTAGTATGCTCCCTAAATCCCTTGGACACTTTTTCATTACTCTTAATATTGAACAATAACTTGGTAGCTTTCGAGACCCTCCATTATATGCATAATCATTGCATAGGGAAAATAGGTTTTATTGCTTTAAAACTTGATATGAGTAAAGCCTATAATTGGGTGGAATGGAGTTATATGGAGAAAGTGTTGGTGAAGATGGGCTTTTGTGATAGGTGGGTCAAGCTTATGATGGAATGCATCACAATAGCCATCTATTTAGTTTTGATCAATGGGGAACCTTACGGTAATATTGTTCCTTCAAGAGGACCTAGGCAAGGCGACCCCCTCTAGCCTTATCTATTTCTTTTCTGTACTAAAGGGTTGCATAGATTGATCACTAGGGCAGCCACTAGTGGAGACATTCGAGGAGTTTCCATTTGCAAAAATGGACCTAAACTAACGCATCTTCTATTTACAGATGATAGCCTTGTTTTTTGCAGGTCAACAGAAGCTGAATGTCGTAATCTACTCCATATATTAGCTATGAAAGGGCATTAGGACAACAAGTGAACCGAGCAAAAACTAACTTGTTTTTTAGTAAATGCACTTCTCATAATATGCTGGTTCAAATCAAGAATGCAATCGGAGTGGCGGTGGTGCAACAATATGATAAAATCTAAGCTTGCCTTCTATTGTTGGTAGAAACAAAAAGGAGAGCTTTGATAACATTAAGCAGCAAGTTTGGAAAAAGCTCCAAGGATGGGAAGGAATATCGCTCTCACAAGCGGGGAGAGAGATTTTAATTAAAGCAATTGCCTAAGCTCTTCCCACATACACCATGTCTTGTTTTAAGCTACCCATTGGTTTATGCCATGATATTGAGTCTCTTATTCATCGTTTTTTCTAGGGACAAAGGGGCAACAATAGAAAAATAAATTGGGTTAAGTGGCAAGAGTTGTGCAGGCTAAAAACTCAGGGAGGACTTGGTTTCAAGGAGCTGCCAAGGTTTAACAATGGATTACTAGCAAAACAGACATGGTATCTTCTCCACAAACAGGACTCTTTATTTTATAAAGTGTTCAAAGCCAAATACTTCCCAAATAGCTCGATTATGGAAGCGAAAAATCCAAGCTTTGCATCTTACTTTTGGAAGAGTATCATCAAAAGCAAAGAGGTGATAAAGAAAGGGGTGGTCTGGCGAATTAGAGGTGGTGAAGCTATCCGAGTGTGGGGAGACAATTGGATACCAGGAACTGATATGAATCGGATCTTATCTCTATGTTGGCGTGGAGCAGAAAATTTCATAATGAGCCTTTTCATCGATCAGATAAATTGCAGGTCGAGGGAGGACTTGCTAGATTATTATTTGCTAAAATTTGAGGCAGAAAAAATTAACCATTCCCTCATCAAAAACATAGCAACACGACACCTTGACGTGGCCACACAACCCATCTGGTGAATATATAGTGAAGTCGGGATACAAGTTTTTGCAAAAGGAATTCCAAAGTCAACAACCCAATTCCTTAAATCCAGAAGCTTTGAAACTGCTGTGGTAGACAATTTGGAAATTAAATGTTCCCTCCAAAGTGAAAAATCTATTGTGGCGAGCATGTAAAGATTCTCTGCCAACGAAGCCAAATCTGGTTTTGAGAAAAGTGATTGCTGAAGACACCTGTGATTGCTGCAAAACTCATAGGGAGAAGTGGTCCATGCTTTGTACTCTTGCCCTAAACTCCAAGACTTATGGAGTAAATGCCCACAATGGTGTTAGGACATATGTGATTTGATGTTAGGAACATATGTCAAAATAGAATTGGTTAATCCTTTGACAAAATGTACTTTACTTGTAATTGGGTAGATCTAGGATGCGTTTAATACTTCAAAGAACAAGAATTCAAGTCTAGTATTGAAGCCATGCAAATCTATTCAAGAAACAAGTGAAGAAGGTTTGTTCACTAAAGTTGGACAGATTCCTGATAGATAGCTATCTATTGAGGTCTCAACAGCTGCTCAACAAATACTATCTATTGAGGTCTCGACAGCTGCTTGACAGATATTATCTATCAAGAATTATGAAATCAAAATTTTCAGATATGATTTTTGGCCCATGTTGACATGTATGTGTAAGGTTTCTTTTCTCACAACCCTAGACATATATAAGACTTATTTTAAAGGCCGCCACATAAGAGAATACAAGGAGAACACATGCAAAAGGTGATTGATGCCTTATTCTTTCTAGAAGCAACTACTACGTCTTTGCGCCTTAGGATTTTGTAACCAAGTGCTTCTTGATCTTTATTGTTGATGAAGTGAAGAACTTTGCAGCCAATATCTTCTTTAAGTTGGTGAGTTAGTCACGTACTGGGAGTCGTGCATCATTGTTTAGTCACTTACTGGGATCCGTGCAAAAAGGGTGGCGTTCATATATTGAAGAATTTAGAGGTTCTAAAGCGGTAGAAGCTTTTTACTGTAAGTTTATCTATAGGGATTGTAGAGTCTAGGGACAAAGGGTTTGTACTAGATTTGAAACTTCTCTTTACTATAGTGGATTGCTTTTCAGGAAGGTTTCCCCCTAGGATTTTTTACTGTGAAACTAATTTGTTTCATTGGTTTTCATGAGTTATCATATCTTGTTTTATATACTTTTCTGCTGTGCATGATATTGACATAATATTGATGTTAGTTTATTTTAACAAGGTTTATTCATAATAAATCTAATTAACAACTTGAGTTTAAAACTTATTAATTCTACCAACTAGGGTCTAAATTTCCCAACAAGTGGTATCAGAATGACTACATTTTGATTGGATTAATTTCCTAAGTGTGATTCTTGACCCTCGTTGTCATGGATCGTAGACAATCTCTTTTGATTCCTCCTTTATTTGATGGAACTAATTATGCGTATTGGAAAGTTCGTATGAAAATTTTTTTGTAAGCTCTAGGTGAACAGGTATGGCAAGCTGTTTAAGTTAGTTGGATTAACCAAAGGAAGCACCGGTGGATTGGGATAAAGTAATAATCAAAGCGGCAAATTTCAACAGTAAGGCTGTGAATGCTTTGTCTTGTGGGGTGACCAATGAGGAATTCATGAAAATATCATCTATAGAAGTTGCCAAGGAAGCATGGACCATTCTTAAGACCACCTATGAAGGTACCAAGGCAGTAAAGACCATGAAGCTTCAAAGACTCATTAGTAGTTTTAAAGAAATAAGGATGGAGGAGGATGAGACATTTGATGAGTTCTATGCTAAACTCAAGGATATTGTAAATTTTGCCTTCAATCTTGGAGAATCTATTGTGGAATCCAAAATTGTTAGGAAAATCCTTAGGTCGCTACCTAAAAGATTCCCTGTCAAGATCACTGCCATTGAAGAAGTGAAGGGCATTAATCAAATTCCTTTGACTGAGCTTGTAGAGAACCTTCGAACCTATGAGATGGGATTAGGTTTAATGAGAAAATGTGGAAAGAGTAGAAACTTGGCTCTTAAGGGTATAGAGAAAGAGATTGATGACTCTGAAAAGACAAAGATGAAGATAATGATGAGGATGAGGATCTAATCTTCATAGCTAATGAGATTATCAAGCTCCTTCAATTTAGGAAAAAGGATAAGGAAAAACCTCCTAGGAAATCTAAATCCTTTAGGAAGGGCAAGAATGAGAAACCTCTCATCTAGTGCCATGAGTGTAAAGATTTTGGTCATATAAGGATAGAGTGCCCAAACAACCTTATGAAGGAAAATACCAAGAAGTCAAAAGATAAAGGGTTAGTTACTACCTAGAGTGATACTAAGAATGACTCTTCTGATAAGTATATGGATGAATGTGGTTACTTTATGGCTTTTGCTGCTACAACTGATAAAATGATTATAGAGAGTGCTAGTAACAGTGAGGATTCTTCTGATGATAAAGTACCCAAGAAGTTGACCCTTCAGGAAGCCTATGATAAGCTATGTACTAAATTTATAAAATCTGAAAGGACTTCTCATCTTTGTAGAAAAGAGCTTAATAAGGTAAAAACTGAAAAAACTGACCTGTTAATCAAATTAGATGAGACTATAAGGCTAGTTGAGACTCTTATTGTGGAGAACACCTTATTAGAAGAGAAGGTCAAGAATCTTGAGGTTGAGCTTAGTTAAGCTAGAACTCAAATAGAGAGGATGTGTAGTGCAAAGCTTGATGAAGTATTAAGTGCTTAAAAGCCTAGTTCTAATAAGACTAGCTTAGGATATGTTGTCACCTTCGGTCCCTCCTCTTTCACGGCTTCTGAATCAAAGATTGTCTTTGTGCCCCAATCTGAGATAGGACATAAAGGTATGAAATTCATAACTAATTTGTCTAATTCTAAATCCTTTGTTAGACCTCATGTTTGTCACCATTGTGGTGTTACATTTGTCCTAATTGCTTTAAGTTGTATCCTCAAAAGCAAGTATCCAAATGGTCACAGGTTTCCTCTCAAGAACCTACACCTTTTTTTGGAGAGTTATTAAAAGTTTTGAGCTTTTTAACCCAAATTCAGGAGAATTTTAATTCTTCTATGTCTTTTAGTAGACATACTAGGACATGTGCCTTTTTATCTTCACAGCCAAAGACTTGTGCTGTGTAGGTGAGAAAGGAGCTTAAGACTTAATTATCTTTTCTGTTTGTCCTCTACTTTAATTCTTTCTATCTAAAGTAGGACTTTCTTTGCTTGATTTCTTATTTTCTTTTGGAATCATGCTTTCATGCATATGCATCTTTCTTTCATGTTTTCATGTTGTTTTTTCTGTTTGTATTTAGTTGTTTAGTTTTTATTTTGTTTTATTTTCAAAATTTAAAAAAAAAAGAAGAAAAAAAATCAGAAAAATCAGAAAATATAAAAATAGTGTGTGTTTGTGTACATTGGTACTTATGTACCTTGGATGATCAATGAAATAAAGTTTTCTAAACTTTGTATTTTTTGTAGCTTAGATGAGCACCTCTATGCACAACTAAGCAAGTAAGCTTTATGGCTCATGTTTGTGATGAGTAAGGTTAAGTAATCTCTTATGCTTAGCACTCGTATAACTTTTTTTGATGGGAAGGACTAGAAAATTCCAAAAAAAGACATAAATAACCATCTCACCACTATTGCCCGCCAATCATGAAATAACATTTGTATGCTTCAACAGAACAAAAGTAGAATGTCAAATGCTTAACATCATTGGGTATTTCTTTTTTATCTCTTATATGCTCATGCATGATTTGCTTAAAAGAAAAATATGCAAAGAAAAATAAAAACCAAAAAGAATCAAATGCTTTATATATGATTGCAAACGTATATTCTAGGAGATGTGGGAGTTATATGATGTACTTCGAAGATGATAGTCTCCATCAAACAGTTATGATTGTGTGTGAGTTAAAGTGATTTTCTTATATTTCAAATCGTCATAACATGTAGACACTTGTGCAATCTTGCGATGTTTTTCACACACAACGTGCAATATTCTTTACTACTTTTGATACATGTGCAGGTACAATGTTGTTAGGTTCTAAGGTCTTAGGATTTTATGTATTTAGAACTCTAATTTGTAATGTTGGCAAACCATGATCAAAACAATGTATTTAGTCTTGTTTAGGCTTGCTTAAAGTTAGTTTATTATTATAAAGTTGGAATCGAGTGGCTGCAGAAGTTCTTGGGACTTTCGGCCTGGCTCGATCGATCGAAGAATAGACTCGATCGATCGAAAATCGCACAAGTTGACTTTTCTGTAGAATTTCCAACTCAGCCCTACTTCATTAAACGTTTAGAGTTTTATGTTTTTACCCTAGGTATATAAACTAAACCCTAGCCACGTTTTTGGAGGTTGCTCCAATGGTATTGTTGCTCATACATTGCTGTTTTGTGTAAATCTCTTGTGAGATCTAGAGGAGCTTTCCTTTACACAAAGCTTAGGATTTTCAAGTTGGAGATCTTATCTACATCTTGATGATCAACTTGGTTGCTACCATTGAAGCTTAAAGAATATTAAGAGGGGGTGCTTGTAGCTGATTGAAGAATCCAAGAAAGAAGGAATCCGTGGATTCGGAGCTTGCACGTGGTCGTGTCAGTAAGTTCTACTGGTGGGTAGCATTAGGAAGTCAAGCAGGGAGCTTGTAGTCCTTCTGTATGAATTTCGATTCTTTTGTATAGTGGATTCAGGTTTACCTTGAGGATAGCTAGGTTAAATCCTCCCCAGGTTTTTATCGTGTGGTTTCCTGGGTCATCATATCTTGTGTTCATTTATTTTCCGCTGCTTTATATCTTGATATGATTATTTGATTGCTTTAACCTAGAATTGCATAATTTGACTAAGTAACAACTTGGCTAATTAATCTAGGCTAACCAATCTGGTTGTGTTTTAAGGGGTCTAAAACTGTTCAAGTGGTATCAGAGCAGGTAGCTCTTTTGTTGGAGATTTCTTAATCTCTGAGCTGATCCTTGACCCCTGTTATCATGGAGCATGGACACTCTCTGTTTGTTCCTCCTCACTTTGATGGGAACAACTATGCTTATTGGAAAGTAAGGATGAAAGCATTCCTGAAATCCATTGATGAGAGAGTCTGGAATTCCGTTGAGTACGGATG
>NW_027070408.1:125757-136918 GCF_002906115.3 Quercus suber
AGGTTTTTACCGTGTGGTTTCCTGGGTCATCATATCTTGTGTTCATTTATTTTCCGCTGCTTTATATCTTGATATGATTATTTGATTGCTTTAACCTAGAATTGCATAATTTGACTAAGTAACAACTTGGCTAATTAATCTAGGCTAACCAATCTGGTTGTGTTTTAAGGGGTCTAAAACCGTTCAAATGTGATTTGGTCATCACAAGGAATACATGTGTTAATGTATGCTCACTAAACTGTCTTAACTTGTTTTCGAAATATAAAATTGGTTAGACTTGTTTAGTGTTTGTGTGTTTTGGATCTATGAGCTTGACATTTTTCTTGTTGAGAGATGATTTTGAGAGCTTAAAATGTTGTTTGGATCTTTGATTGTATAGCATGCTTGATTGCATTCATATCTGTGCTTTTCTCTTCTTGAAAAATTCTTTTTAGGCAATCTTGACAACTTCTAGACACCTCTCGATAGCTAGGCTATCCATCGAGCCGCTTCAGCTGTTTTTTATCGCATTCTCGGTAGCTTCTCAAAAGATTCTCGATCTATTGAGAAACTTTCTGTTTGCTTGATAGATGTTAGATAGTTGTTCGATCCATCGAGGTTGGCTTTTGCTCGATAGTTTCTCGATTTATTGAGATCCTCTTGCATGCATTGTTTTTCACATGTTTTGCATCTTTCTGTTATCTTGTCATCCATAGCATCTTGTTTCATTACATTCATACATTTATATGGATTCCTTGTGCCCCTTTGATCATCCTTGATCATCATTATGTTCCTCGGGTGAAGTTTTATAGCTTCTTGTACCATTCGTCAATCATGACAAAAAGGAGGAGAAATTGTGGAGAAAATGTGGTTTCCTTTTAAGATTCTACATGTTAGGGGGAGAAATACATGTCCTTGTAAGGGGGAGATGTGTTTCATCTTGTTAGAGGGAGTACTTACCTCATTCTTCTTGTACAATGGTCTTGTAACTATGTTTATATACATTGTGCTTATCTTTGATATATATATATATATGATGATGATGATGATGATGATGATGATGATGTATGTCTTCTTTACCTATCTCTCCATATGTTGTTTCTTTTCTCTCTTTATACACATGCTTCTTATTTATTGTATGAAATTTTTTATTTTTGTTTCACACTAAAATGCCATGATAAGTTTTGTTTGAAGTGTTTCAAAAATACAGGTTGTCAAAGTCTTCTATGCCATGAACTCTCTTCTTGCAAAGTTTTTCAAGAGTTTGTGTTAGGATAGATTTTATTGTATTCAATAAGTGAGTATGAGTTGAGTGATTTATGACTTTTCTCATATTTCATTTGTTTGGTATGATTTTGTCACTGATTGCCAAAGGGGGAGATTGTTAGGATATATGTGATTTGATGTTAGGAACATATGTCAAAATAGAATTGGCTAATCCTTTGACAAAACACACTTTACTTATAATTGGATAGATCTAGGATGTGTTTAATACTTCAAAGAACAAGGTTCAAGTCTAGTATTGAAGCCATGCAAATTTGTACCAAAAATAAGTGAAGAAGGTCTATTCATTAAAGTTGGATAGATTCCTGACAGATAGCTATCTATCGAGGTCTCGATAGCTGCTCGATAGATACTATCTATCGAGGTATCTATCGAGGTCTCGATAGCTGCTTGACAGATACTATCTATTGAGAATTACGAAATCAGAATTTTTAGATCTGATTTTTGGCCCATGCTGACATGTATGTATAGGTTTTCTTTTCTCACAACCCCAGACATATATAAGGCTTATTTTAAAGGCCATCACATAAGAGAATACAAGGAGAACATATGCAAAAGGTGAATGATACCTTATTCTTTCTAAAAGAAGCCACTGCGTCTTTGCGCCTTAGGGTTTTGTAACCAGGTACTTCTTGATCTTTATTGTTGATGAAGTGAAGAACTTTACAGCCAACATTTTCTTCAAGTTGGCGAGTTAATCACATACTGGGAGCCGTGCATCATTGATTAATCATGTACTGGGATTTGTGCAAAAAGGGTGGCATTTATATATTGAAGAGTTCAGAAATTCAGAAGCGGTAGAAGGTTTCTACTGTAAGTTCATCTACGGGAATTGTAGAATTTAGGAACAAAAGTTTTGTACTAAATCTGAAACTTCTCTTTACTATAGTGGATTGCTTTTCGGGAAGGTTTTCCCCTAGGTTTTTTATTGTGAAACTAGTTTGTTTCATTAGTTTTCCTAGGTCATCATATCTTGTCTTATTTACTTTTCCGCTGTGCATGATATTGATGTTAGTTTGTTTTAACAAGGTTTATTCATAATAAATCTAATTAACAACTTGGGTTTAAAACTTGTTAATTCTATCAACCGGGGTCTAAATTTCCCAACAAATGGAAACACAGTAAGCTAATGCAAAGTCAGAGCTTCATTGATATCATGAGTTTTATCTTTGTCGAGAACAAAAATCTAGCTTTATCCTTAATGATCGTATGGACCATATGGAACTAGCGGAATAACTTTCGCCTTGGTAAATTGACGTCATTGCTATCCCAACTATTGGAGCATGCGAATGAGAGATTGCACAAGTTCTCCACATTCCATAATACTACATCACCATCTACAACTACACTAGCTTCTTGTTGGAGACCTCTGGACCAAGACAGTGTCAAAATAAACTTCGATGGTGCGCTCTTTAGCAAGGAAAATTGGGCTGGGATTGGTGTTGTAGTATGCAATGAAGCAAGGTTGGTCTTGGCTTCGCTTTCACGGAAAATCCAACTACCTGCAATAATACTAAAGGTGGAGACACTTGCTACAAGACGGGCTCTTGAGTTCGCAATTGAGATAGGGGTGAACAGACTTATTCTTAAAGGGAATTCTACAGTTCAGTTTGGTCATTCAGTAGAGGATGTAAAATACCTTGCCTCATGTTTCCGGATATGTACATTTTCACATGTGCATAGGCATTGTAACAAAGTTGCTCACTCTTTAGCAAGAAGAGCATTTTCTATCCTCATTTGTTAGTTTGGATGGAAGATGTTTCACTAGATATTTTCAATGTAGTCTAGGCTGATTTGAAGGGCCTTCTATAATAATACGCAAAGTCTTATTTCTCCAAAAAAAAAAAAAAGGTTTGTCCAATAAAAATTGGAAATTTTGTACATAACACCAATGAAATTTGATGTATGTTATTTTAATAAGAGCATTCACATTAGTATAGCTATTTTAATATTTCAACAAATATATAACTAAAAAATAAAAATAAAAAAAACTCACGCATTAGTCTCAATATTTTATCCTACAATATTAACATTGGATAGAACCCTCTCCAAACTTGGGGAGGGTTTGCTCCTCGCTAGAGAATAAAAAAGGAAAAAGCATTTATTTTTGTCCTTCTTTCATTCTCTCTCTTCACTCACCCTGTATCTCTCTCACTTAGTCTCACCTTTTCCATCTCTTTCACTCTCCCTTCCCTGCCCTGACTCACAGTTAGGTACTCTCTTTCTAGTTGATTTAGTGGTTCTCTCTCTCTCTCTCTCTCTCTCACTGGTCGGTCTCTTTATGTCTCTAATCTCCACTTTCTATCACTCCTTCTCCTAAAGAAAGAAGTCTGAACTTTAGATTGTTTGATTTTTTTATATTATTATTTGGTCATGGTGTTAATATATATGGTTTTAGATTCTGTTACATGAGTTTCCTTTAGATTGTTTGTTTGCTCTGTTGCCTTTTATTTTTTTGATAACAAATTGTTAGGGTTTCTCATACTTTGTGTTTTTTATTAATTTTTTTTTTAATGTGCCTTGAGAGGTATGTTTTATAATCTCTGTAATCCTTGTTGATATTTTTCAATTTTGAGAGCTGCTTGGGGCTCTTTTGGTAATTGAATTTTTGGGTTTTGGTTGAAAATTTTTGTATTATTTGTGAAGTCTGAATTTTGAGTTGTTGGGTAGTTTAAATTGATGGGTTCATTAGTTCTGAATTTTGACTTATTGGGTGGCTTTGTGAAATTTCTGAATTTTTGAGTTGTTGGGTAGTTTTGGTTAGAAATTCTTGTTTGCTTTGTGAATTTTGAGGCTGGTCTTTCAGTTCTTTAATATGATTTAATGTTGAAAGTTGANCCCTCAAAAATACTCATAGAATCATTTTCACAAACACTCATACCATAATTCAGTATAACCCTTTTTACAGCAGCATCCATAGCCAAAGGGTCTAGGATCGCACTCAGTTAATCAAACCACAAAGAATGCACCCGCTCTAATACCAATTGAAAGTTCAAAAAGGGTATAAAACACCTTTGAACGTTTAGACCCCAAATAACAAAAATACCAATTCAAGCTTTATATCAAACAATTTATGTGCGGAATATGATAACAAGCTTATAACTGAATTGATAGAACAATCTATGCCAAATATAAACACATCCATAGTAGTAAATATAAGGCAAAGGTAAAGGGAAAGAAGATACAAACACACGGACAACACACGATGTGTTATCGAAGAGGAAACCGAAGTCCTCGGCATAAAATCTCTCCGCCGCCCTCCAAGCGGTCAAATAATCCACTAAAGAATGTAGTTGGGATACATGAACAGCAGAAGACCCTCCAAGCCTAATCTACCCAAGTACCTAAGCCCTCCAAGCTTCTTGCTCCAACGAGGTTACGCCGAACCTATTTCTTCTCTAGCTTCCCGGATTCTGCTACTTGACCATAGCATTAACCAATGTATATTGGTTCCTTTCCAAACTGCTTCCTAAAGCACCAAATGGACCTTCTCACAGACGTGGGTGTGGTGAGACAAGGGTTTGGTAAATGACCTCTCAAGGGTATGACAATGGAGAGGAAGAGAGTAGAGGAATTTGTAGAGTCTCTTTAGATGAAGATTGGGGATGAATCAATCTTATATTTCTCTAGGGTTTTCTCTCACAAAATTCTCTCTGGAAGCTCTCCCAATATGATGGGTATAAGGGTGTATATATAGTAGGGTGAGAAGGGAATGCAAAACGTTAGTTTTTGCCAAACAGGGTAAGTTGACGACTTGATCTCGTGGCTTGGCCAAGTCGCGAAATCAAGTCGCGACGTAACAGCCTGGCCAGACTAGAACTTTAGTCCTGTAGCGTGATAGCTGGCGCGACCCTTCAGCTTCCCAGTGTGCCTCTCATGTGACTGCCTTTCGCGGCTTGCCAGTTGCGAACCACCCGCGAGTCCTAGTCGCGAGACTCTGTTTTTCTTGCACACTCTTGAGCTTTTCTTCACATCTTCTCACACACTACCCTTACAATTTTCCCACCTAAATACAGGGTTACTAAGTGCTAAATTACAAGCAAATTGGTCACGGAATAAAGCCAATTAGATGGTTGATTAAATTCAACCTTACACTTTGTAGTCCAATGATTAGTGAAGAAAGAATTCTATCACTAGTATTCATTTTCCCCATCAGCCGAGTTGGAGTCTGTTAGTTCTGTATTGAATGGAACAAATCCAATTCCAGCCAACAACTCTGACACCGATGCTAATGGAGCAAGTAGTCTTTCCATTTCATTACTCTTCCCACCTGCCATGTCTGAAATTGAAACAGATGATAGCTATTCAGAATCTAATGAAACACCTCGTGCAGCAGCACAATTCTCTTATTCTATATCGTCATGCTTCCCACCAAGTAGGTCTGAAACAGACAGTAGTTCTGAAATTTATGAACTAGTTCCAACTTATCCTTCCATATCAGCAAGCCCAAGACGCATAACAAACTTCAAAAAGATTCTTAAGCTGAAAAGCAGTAATAGTTCAAAATCTAACCGAACACCTCTAAAATTATGTCATTCCAAAAGAAATTCCATATTGTCATCATTTTCCACTGCCAAGTCACTAACATGCAGTTCCAAAAGACCTAGACACACAATCCTAACAAGAAGATTTAAAGACTTGGAAATTATAGATAGGGAAAACTTTCCATTGAAAATGCTACTTGAAGCCACTAACAACTTTTTAGAAGATTGCAAGATTGAAACAGGTCACTTTGCTCCAGTGTACCATCCCATTTTAGATGATGGCCGAGAAGTGGCTATTAAGTGTGCTGACAATGACAATGAATTCCTAAGTGAATTGCAAGCTTCATCCCGCCTCAGTCACAAGAATGTTGCTCGCTTATTGGGATTTTGTAAAGATAGTAATGAGCGCGTATTCGTCTATGAGCACATGGAATATGGTACCCTTCATGGCCATCTTCACAATCATGAAAGTACTTCCCTAATGTCATGGGCTGCCCGGATTAAAGTGGCACTAGACATAGCCAGAGGCATTGAATACCTACACGTGTATGCAGTACCACCAATCACACCGTGATATCAAACCGCTTAACATATTCCTAGATGCCATGTTGACTGCTAAGCTGTCTAATTCAACTTATCTATGGAAGCCCCTGTGGACGATTGGTCTGGTTATGAATGTGAAAGTGTGGTGGGCACTTCTGGATACATGGCACCTGAGTATGTAATTAATGGCAGTTTGACAACCAAAGTTGACGTGTACAGCTTTGGAGTAGTATTGCTAGAAATGTTGTCCAGGCGCAAGGCATACCGTACAAATGAAAATAATGAGGAAATGTTTATAGTTGATTTTGTAGTGCCATACATTTCCCAAAAGGAAATTCATAGGTTTTTGGACCCAAAAGTACCACCACCTACCCCACTGGAAATGGAGGCACTGGCATATGTTGCGTCCCTGGCATTGGATTGTGTAAGTAAAGAACGTGTACTTTGCCCCTCAATGACTAAGGTTGCAAACAGCCTACAAAGTGCCTTGGAAGGGATTTTGGAAGGGCAAGGTAATTACTGACAATTCAATTGCATGCAGCGCAAAGAAGGAACAAACGATAGGGAGTGAGTCCCTGTTGGGGGATATAGGAAAGTTGTTAGCAATAATTGTAATAGCTAAATCTATTTATTGTGTTTTTTTTTTTTTTTTTTTTTAAGTTGTTAGCAATAATTGTAATAGCTAAATCTATTTATTGTGTTTTTTTTTTTTTTTTTTTTTATAAATAAATCTTTCTATTGTTGCTATTCAAATTTTACATATCATTAGTCAAGCCAATTCACTGTTGTTTGCTTGTTGGTATTTGTCGGTTGATCATGTTATTCATTACTCTAGGAAAGTTTTATAATTTTAATTATTTGCTTGGGATATTAGTCGTGAAGGAAATTCAAGACCAGATTGCTCTAGGACACTAACCAAATTGTTCACATATCTTGTCTAACGTTAATGGAACTGTTATCTTGGTATGACGCTCTTTAAAAAAAAAAAAATTCAAAATACTAATATTATGCAGCAATAAGTTGGATATCATATGCTCAATTCTTCTTATCAGAGAGGGGAATATATTTGAAATATTAAATGGCTCATCTATTAGTTTGGAACTAGTCGCAGACCCGCGCGTTATGCGTGGTTATTTTTTTTATTTTTTATGATTGTGTTATTATTTGAAATATTTTTGAATGTGTTACTACTTAAGTTGCATTATATATGTATAAACAATATATTGTAGGATTTGTGATGGTAGAAGGTATTGTCTTGGAATTAGATGTGGAAACAATACAAATAGTCAATCAAGAGATGATATTCCATCTTCCCAAGTTAGTAAAATTTAATTAACTTAAAATTAGATAGAAATAATTTTATAAATTCAAAGTTAGCGTCATGCTAGGTGAAAACTTTAGAGGATTGTAATAAGTTGTTTCAAGTGTTTTAAAATAAATTTTAATAATAAAAAAAGATCTATTCCTTTAAAGATAGAGATTAGTATTATAAATAGGATGAGGAAATTTTATTGTATTATGCTTTTTGGGAACATAATTTCTACCAAACTCTGTCGGCTAATTTGTACATTTCCAAGTCAATTGAGCACATTTTGCATGTTACATATAATTCTTCATTTCCATATGGGTAAGGACATTCACGATCCCAATGACCCACTCCATTTTTCTTGCATGCTTGGTTTTTTGGGATGCGAAATTTGTTTGTTCCAAAAACAGTATGTCGAAGGATTTGGTGATAGTTTTGCAGCAATTGTTTTCCATCTAGTTGGTTTAGAATTGATAATAGTAATTGTATTCCTTCGTCATTTGATTCGCATAACAATGCAATTGCGAGTCCATACTTTGCATTTTTGTCTCCTTCTATGTTTGCTTGAAGAAGGACTTGTTTTCCCACTTTAGTTTGATCTTGTACAAAATATTTGTGAGCTCCAACCCAAAATAGTGCTTGTTTGTTTGCAGCCCTAAAGCATTGATGAATGATTTTTTCTTCATCGTTTCGAAGGAATAATGGATTTTGGAGTAGTCCAGTTAGGTTGATGTGGTGAAGAACTTTTTTCCTTTTGGTTAGCCGATTGAATCGCTTGCAGCTGTTTTTAAAAAACGAAAAGACATATTAAGAATGTAATGCGTTAGAAATATTTGATTGAAGTTATAAATATTTTTTCTTTTAGAAATATAACAATGACTATAGAATTGCGCAGTACTTCACAGTAAAAAGTTAATAAAAAGAGGAAATTGAAAGTTGTGATATACGGAGCAACATTGTTATGAGAAAGAAAATATATCTATATATATACACATTGTAATGAGGAAGAAAAAATATGTATATATATATATATATGTAACATCATTCATGTTATGACTTTGGAATACAACATCTGTGTAACGCAGGAAACTTTAATGTGAAGGGCCGTAGCCATAAAGAAAAATTCTACATCCGTTCGGCCCCTAGGGAGTGTATAAATGGTTTTTTTTTTTTTTTTTTTTCAACAAGCAACCTGATGTGTGGTAAGATAGTTAACTTATCATTTAGAAAGAATAACATACCTCATTTCATCCTTCTTCAAATCTTTATAAGAACGAAATTGTAGCTTATATGACCTTGGAAATATTGCAATAGCTAATTTTGTACAATCAATATATATATATATATATAAGCAAATATCTCATGCAGAAAAGCATGACGTTCTGCCTTGTGGTGCTCTATTAGAGCAAATTTTGCATTTGACCTTCCACCTCAACTCTTAAAAAATGGAATTTAAACATCTTCTTTGAAATTGAAAGGATGCAGGTTATTTAATTGCTTCAACAAAAACCATTGAACCAGTTTACCTCTCTCTCTCTTAACTGTTTCAGTTCCCATTTAAATTTAATGCAGACAATCGTATTTCTTTATAAATCAATATCTATATCTATCTTTTCCTTTAGAAAAAAATCTATATCTATCTATAACCTTTGTAACTGCCAGAATTGGTGTAAGGGTTATGTGGAGAATAACACAAATCCGATTAGATATCTGCCCATCAATCAATCAAATATATATATATATATAAAGAGCAGAGCCTCCCTATCTACAATCTTCCAAACTCCCTCATTAATCGTCACATTTACTCTCTCCAGTCCACAGCTCTCTTCTCTTGATGTCTTTTAGCATACCCAAACCGTTCCTCAATTACACAAACCTATGGCTTTTCAGCTCTTCCTATTCTGCAAATCAATCTCCTCTTATGGTATTTGACATACATTTGGTCATACCCTCAATCTTGAATAAATGACTTCAAAGGGTTTCAAATATACCACCGATCGAGGTCCTCTCCACGCTTTTCATCTATTTCACTAGGTTCATAAATCTCTCTATCTCTCATTCTCTAAAAATTCAAATTTTATGCTCCTCTTTCTCATTCAATTTTTGAAAAAAAACAAAAACAAAAACAATCAGATTATAAGCTTCTTTGAGAGTCTCGGGGATTCTGTAGGGGAAGCCTTTGTCGATGCCAGCCCTAGAAACTTTGTCTCCAACAAAGCACATCAGGAGCTTAGCTTCTTTTTATTTTTATTTTTATTTTTTTTTATTTATAATTTATTTATTTATCCGTATTTACTCCTACTTGAATTCTCTGTTTATTAGCACCTCAAAAATTTTTTCTGAAAAATTTCCTGCCAAATATTATTGTATTATCTATTTGTCTTTTACTGTTGTGAATGATGCTAGGAATATTTGGGTCATTCACAAATTCAAGTTGCCCTTGAAATTCCATCCTCAAAATTTTTTGGCTTCATAGGCAAATTTTCTAGGTGTTAAAGATTGATTAGTTTGTATGATATATTGTGACACTGTATTGTAGCTGTGTACATAAACTACATGTAGGATAGATTAGTGGGGAGTTAAATGACTTGTAGTTTTGGTCTATAATCATAGTTAGTTATTCTCTGTCTTGACACTTGTATAGCTGCTATAGGATATTTAGTTAGTTAGCTTTTTGCTATTGTTTTCCGCCATTCTGATCTTGCTATATAAGGAACAGAGCAAGATTGTAAGGTTGAATTTAATCAACCATCTAAATTGCTTTATTCCGTGACCAATTTGCTTGTAATTTAGCACTTAGTAACCCTGTATTTAGGTAGGAAAATTGTAAGGGTAGTGTGTGAGAAGATGTGAAGAAAAGCTCAAGAGTGTGCAAGAAAAACAGAGTCTCGCGACTAGGACTCACGGGTGGTTCGCGACTGGCAAGCCACGAAATGCAGTCACGTGAGAGGCACACTGGGAAGCTGAAGGGTCACGCCAGCTGTCACACTACAGGACAAAAGTTCCAGTCTGGCCAGGCCGTTACGTCGCGACTTGATTTCGCGACTTGGCCAAGCCGCGAGTTCAAGTCGCCAACTTGCCCTGTTTGGCAAAAACTGACGTTTTGCATTCCCTTCTCACCCTACTATATATATACCCTTATACCCATCTTTTTGGGAGAGCTTCCAAAGAGAATTTTGTGAGAGAAAACCCTAGAGAAATACAAGATTGATTCATCCCCAATCTTCATCTAAAGAGACTCTACAAATTCCTTTACTCTCTTCCTCTCCATTGTCATACCCTTGAGAGGCCATTTACCAAACCCTTGTCTCACCACACCCACGTCTGTGAGAAGGTCCATTTGGTGCTTTGGGAAGCAGTTTGGAAAGGAACCAATATACATTGGTTCATGCTATGGTCAAGTAGCGGAATCCGGGAAGCTAGAGAAGAAATAGGTTCGGCGTAACCTCGTTGGAGCAAGAAGCTTGGAGGGCTTAGGTACTTGGGTAGATTAGGCTTGGAGGGTCTTCTGCTGTTCATGTATCCTAACTACATTCTTTAGTGGATTATTTGACCGCTTGGAGGG
>NW_027070408.1:137701-147748 GCF_002906115.3 Quercus suber
CTTTTTTTCTTTTTTTCTTTTTCCTCCCTTTAAGCTTCCCTCTACGTTACCCTGAATGCTTCCTTTTTAAATTACGCTTCCTTTTGTTTTTGTTTTTTTTTTTTTTTTTTCTATTCTCTTCCCTCCAATCCGGCTTGAAATTTTTGATGTTGGGCTTCATAGTGGAACTAAATAAATATAAGGTGGGCTGAATTAAATAGATACTGGAATTAAATAAATAGATAGTGGGAGTAAATAAATAAGTAGTGAGCTGTAGTTATAGGGCTGGGATTTATAGGGTTGCAAATTGTAAAAACCAATTAAAAATTGAAGGAAAAATTATTTTTTTAATAAAAAAAATGACGTGGCAGCTGATATGGCGCAACGTGAGAGCAGCAGAATTAAATTCTACGCTTCAGCTTTTAGTAATATATAGATATAGATTAGATATTAGAGACCAGTAGAGCATCGTTGTTATATCCCTTTCATAGGCTAGAACACAAGTTATAGCCTCTTTTTAAGTCTTTGGCATTCCTGTAGCCAATTTGTGGGGTTTACCCTATTAAAATAAGGGGATTCATACAATTGTCACCTTTGTGATTTTAATGCGAGTGTGAATTTGATTCTTGCATTTTTTATTTGAACAATAATTAACCACATGCACTTAAGTTTTGTCAAAATTTAAACCTTTTATTAGTACCAGTTGATGTGCGGGATACAATATGATGTGCATAGACATGTTTCTAATAGTGATGTATAGGATTTAAAACCCTCTCCCCCAACTATTGAATAATCAAGAAAAAAACAAAAGGAAAAGAAAGATATGTATAAACATCAAAGTTTAATGCCCAATCATATACCATAGAATTATTATGAAACCATCCCATTAGATAATAATACATCATTAGATACTGAAAAGATAATGTTGGACAAAAGAAAAAATTATGAGGAAGTATAGAACTAAACCAATTGGTAAGAAAAAGAACAAAAAAATTCATATTGGAAAACACAAGCAACCTGATGTGTAGTAAGATAGTTAACTTATCATTTAGAAAGAATAACATACCTCATTTCATCCTTCTTCAAATCTTTATAAGAACGAAATTGTAGCTTATATGACCTTGGAAATATTGCAATAGCTAATTTTGTACAATCAATATATATATATATATATAAGCAAATATCTCATGCAGAAAAGCATGACGTTCTGCCTTGTGGTGCTCTATTAGAGCAAATTTTGCATTTGACCTTCCACGTCAACTCTTAAAAAATGGAATTTAAACATCTTCTTTGAAATTGAAAGGATGCAAGTTATTTAATTGCTTCAACAAAAACCATTGAACCAGTTTACCTCTCTCTCTCTTAATTGTTTCAGTTCCCATTTAAATTTAATGCAGACAATCGTATTTCTTTATAAATCAATATCTATATCTATCTTTTCCCTTAGAAAAAAAAAATATATCTATCTATAACCTTTGTAACTACCAGAATTGGTGTAAGGGTTATGTGGAGAATAACACAAATCCCATTAGATACTTGCCCATCAATCAATCAAATATATATATATATATAAAAAAAGAGCAGAGCCTCTCTATCTACAATCTTCCAAACTCCCTCATTAATCATCACATTTACTCTCTCCTATCCACAACTCTCTTCTCTTGATGTCTTTTAGAATACCCAAACCATTCCTCAATTACACAAACCTATGGCTTTTCAGCTCTTCCTATTCTGCAAATCAATCTCTTCTTATGGTATTTGACATACATTTGGTCATACCTTCTGTGGGGGGAAAAGCCCAAAGCTACTTAATGGGCCTGGAACCCACTGATTAAGGGCCATGGTGTTTCCGAGAATTAATAGATGGTTGGGGCGGCCCACCTAAAGCAGGAAGCCCAGAAGCAGAAGGGGAGTGTCGTCCGAGGAGGCCACCATTTGTCCGAGGATGTCTTTTTCCTCGGCTATGATGAGCTTTGATCAAACGAATGTGTGAAAAGTCCGACTAACCTCCCTAACGATCCCAACGGTGATGATGGACTCTGGGTGGATCCAGAAATGATCAGAACTAGAAAATATCTGAAGGAAAGGCTGGTACCACCGCATTTAATGCGCTGCAACAGCTTTTCTGGCTGCATTTATGTGGAGAAGACCCCTGAACAGTACAACCTCAGCTACCGCCACTCACAAAGAATTAAAGTAGACACACGACATGACATGCACTCGAGTGGATGCGTGGATGAAGAACAAGTGGACGATGGAGATTATAGGAAGGGATGCTATATAAAGAAGAAGGGTCCCTGATAACATGGGGAGAAAAAAGAAACAGAAAGAGAGAGAAAAGCTTTACTGTAGCTCTGAATGTTGTAATCGCTGTTTATTCAATAAAACACCTCTTCGGACATTCATTCATGGAGTTATCCGATCTTTAGTTCACGCTATCATTATTGCACGTGACCTAGCTGACTGTTCTGTGCTTCATAACCAGCCCAGCTCTTTCGCCCACTCTCTACAAATTCATTGTTCTGGGTTCGTTGGGCCTCCAACCCATATCCTTTAGGCTTGGGCGACAAAAAACTGACCCTACACCTTCAATCTTGAATAAATGACTTCAAAGGGTTTCAAATTTACCACCGATCGAGGTGCTCTCCACGCTTTTCATCGATTTCACCAGGTTCATAAATCTCTCTATCTCTCATTCTCTAAAAATTCAAATTTTATGCTCTTCTCTTTCTCATTCAATTTTTGAAAAAAAAAACAAAAACAAAAACAATCAGATTATGAGCTTCTTTGAGAGTCTCGGGGATTCTGTAGGGGAAGCCTTTGTTGATGCCAGCCCTTGAAACTTTGTCTCCAACAAAGCACATCAAGGAGCTTAGCTTCTTTTTTTATTTTTTTTATTTTATTTTTTATTATTTTTATTTTATAATTTATTTATTTATCCGTATGTACTCCTACTTGAATTCTCTGTTTATTAGCACCTCAAAAATTTTTACTGAAAAATTTCCTGCCAAATATTATTGTATTATCTATTTGTCTTTTACTGTTGTGAATGATTCTAGGAATATTTGGGTCATTCACAAATGCAAGTTGCCCTTGAAATTCCATCCTCAAAATTTTTTGGCTTCATAGGCGTAACCTTGGTTGGATTGTGGTTTCCGAAGAGCTTTTCTACACATAACAAATTTGATTAGTTTGTATGATATATTGTGACACTGTATTGTAGCTGTGTATATAAACTACATGTAGGATAGATTAGTGGGGAGTTAAATGACTTGTAGTTTTGGTCTATAATCATAGTTAGTTATTCTCTGTCTTGACACTTGTATAGCTGCTATAGGATATTTAGTTAGTTAGCTTTTTGCTATTGTTTTCCGCCATTCTGATCTTGCTATATAAGGAACAGAGCAAGATATTTATCAACGAGAAGATTCATTTTCACAATTCTCTATTTCTACTCTCTTCCTTTCTTCCTTGTGTGATTTCCAATCCACCATTGTAGGAGCTTGAGAGTGGTTTCAACATAGGGATAAACTAATGTTTCTTAATTTATTTTATGTAGTTCCCGATGATGAATTAGCTTTAATTAGAACTAAGCTACAACTTAGCATATGATATTCTTTGAATATTTTTGAAAAACTTTCTACTAGATTTGGTCACTAAAGCTTCTTCTCTTTACTAATTGAAATTCTCTGGGAATTTAATAGTTATCCTACTTTGAACATTATTGCAGTAAAGTTCATCTATAAATGAAAATTCACATAGTTTCTTTTTAAAATTTTCTTTCAGGTTTTGACTACTATGTTTGATAACCACAAGGGCAATTTGCATCACTTGGATTGATGGTTCATGATGGCAAAAATGACCCTTATGTGTTGGCCATTCTTTTGGTACTAGTTATTGGTATGTAAGACTTCGTATTAGTGGCAAAGGATATTTTTCTTACTATATTTAGCCATAATTAATGTAATTTGGAAGCTTCAAGGAGGCTGCAAAATCATTATAGATGAATCATTACGGTTTTGTTAATAAGTTCAACAAAATGGTCAAATTTCACCCTTTCATTTTTCTTTATAAAGAAGGTTGTGGTAAACTTCTTGCTAGACTCATCTTCCTGCTAGACTATAAAGACTGTTTCTTTTTTCTTTTCACCTTTTTACTAATATAATATAATTGAAACTAATTCTACAAAAAGTATAGCACAAGGTTCAAGGTTAAAAGCAGAGACCTTAAGTGAGAGAGCACAAGGTTCTACCAAGTGGCGCATTCTATACAAAGAGAATTGAAATATTCTTAAGTGCCACATCAGAGATAAGAACAAATTAAATATTGACTTTTTGTTTCATTTGGTTCGATGTTTCAAGACTTTTCTAATTAAAAAAATAAATATTCTTTGTATTTTTTATTTCAATGTTTCAAGACTTTTCATCCCTCACATATACATACAAACATTTTGTGTTTTAATTCATTATTTTCACCTCTTGCACTTTTATACCTTTTTATATACCCACCCATAGCCCTTCATGCCATCACATATCAAATACAAAGACTAAAAACAATGTCATTTAGATTCAATCTTTCGACAACACCTATCTAGGTCTAACATTGTTGTTTCATCAAATCCTAACTCATATGAGCTGGCTACAATCAAGGGAGGGGAGCTTGCATTTTATATTGAGTGACAATGACAATTACAATTTTGATGTTAAGGTCGGATATTGTGGATTTGTGGGTTTTGTAAATGATGTGATTGACTGTGGGTGTTTGGGATATGTAGTTTGTTTTAAAATTAAGTAGAAAGAGAAAGACACATTCTATATCAACTTTTATTCTAAAATATTCCTCTAAAGTTGTTGTTGTTGTTGTTTTTGTTTTTATTTTTTTTCTTATTACTTCAATTGAATAATTAAAATGGATATAAGTGTGCAATTTATAATTGTTGCTTTTTATGATAAGCAGAGATCTCATGCAGGAGCACATGAGCTCCTGCCATGTGGCACTCTAATATTGCATTTAGTATTTTTAACCTCTTCTCATTTAGTTGTTTTTACCATCACTCAAAAAAATCACGTTAGCTTCTTTTTACTATTATCTAAAAGATGGGCTGTTATTGAAAACTAAACCAAACCTTATGAAAAGTCCTAGCCCACTTATTCCTTACATATTATGACCTAAGCATGATCCTTTCCCATGTGTAGATGAAAGCCCAGACCTTAACCCACTTACAAACTCTCTTTCTCCTCCTCAATGCATAGATGAAACTTGAAAGCCAAGACCCTGACTCACTTAGAAGCTCTCTTCCTCCGTACAAGCTTCCTTTCAGACTATACACACTCTTCAACTTCTTTACAAACAACTGTTTGTAGTTCAAATTCACTGATCTTATCTGACCAAACCAATGTTCCTACTCATTTTTCAAGTCTTAATTCAGCCATTCTGTGTAAACAAATGGAGATGTATGGTCCAGGAAGATATATAATCACTCCAAAAAAAAAAATAAAAAGGAAATGAATACTCTAACCTCAACAGTCCCACCACTCTATTCTCTCTCCCTCTCTCTCTCTCACACACACACACACACACACACATTTTGAGTGCTATATTAGGATTCCTCAAATTGAAGATAGTATTCTATCTTACCAATGAGCTCCACATTGGAAGGATTGTCTACTAAGATAATGAGTGCTTCTCTTGCTGTGTTATAGGAGTAATTCTTAAGTACTCTTGAAGCACGGTGAATAGTGCTCCCTTATCTCACATATATGATAGGGTCCACTCATTAAATTTATGATGGGGTCCATCATGAATGTGAGTGAAGAGAGCTCCATTTTAATATACTCCGAGAATACTAAGAATTTTCCATATTAAAGAAAAAATCAAACGCTATGTGATATGGCATAGTCACCAATAGTCATATTGCATTCAACTATATTCATATCAAATTTTGAGTCGTCTATGATGCTATGATAATAGGTATGAAAATCAATTTGTTAATGACTTTTGATATGCTCCTACAACCGATTAAGAAATTCACAAGTTGGATCAAATTGTTTGTGTGCCTTTGAATTATAGGATTTTTTTTTTTTTACACAAATGCATGAAAGTGGTAGGTCTATCATAAGCATAAATATGATCACAAGTTCAAATATTAACAAACAATTGAGATCAAGGAAGTCAATACCATACCAAAGGCTATATCCGTTTGGCCAGCGGTACGATATATTTTGGATACCGGTCAATACCGGTGTACCGTTTCGGGTTTACCGCTATTTTATGTATTTAATACACACACACACACACACACACACAAAATCTTTATTTACCATAAAACATTGCCTTCATTGCATACAAAGGCAAAAAAAAAAATAACACAATATAAAAAATAGAAAAAAGTTACAAATCTGTTTTTACAATACAACTAAAGCCACTACTTACTGGCCTCCCATCCTCTACATTCACTTCATTATGTTTTTTTATGTTCAAGTGAGGAACAGACTCAATCTCCCAATGTCAACTGTCAAAACACAAATCACCAACAGGTTTAGTCTGAGATTTTAGCATCAATTTAAGCCAAAGGGTCCTCAAAATCCAATATCAAAGACTTTATAATAATAAAAAATGCATACATGCACATGTACAGCAAGCTTTATACTATAGAATATAACCATCTTCAATTGAATTGACAAAATAAGTAATTTTACTATAAATTGCATTGAGAAAGAGCTTTACCACTTTGAGAACAAGCCTTCTCAGTTGAATTTTCTGTATCCCAGTGAGCTTCAGAGAAACCAAGTCACTGATCCCCGACAACACCCCTGCTGTAATTGCTTGATTTAAATAACACATTGCACACTGAAAACAAAAACTTCAAATGAACCTAGATAACCAAAAATTCAAACGAAAAATTAACGAAAACTTCAAACGAACCAAAACTTAAGCAAAACCAAAACTTCAAACAAACCCAGATAACCAAAAAAAAAAAAAGGAACAAAAATTTTACCTAAGTGAGAGATAGTAGCCAAGACATTGAGACAGAGAAGCCGAGAGATGAGAGACACAGGGTAGCTGGATGGGTTTTGGCTTGGTATCTCTTTACTTGCCGAAACTGCCGGATTTTGCTGGTACGGCCGGTGCGCGTCCGATACGGCCAGTATATTTGCTGGTACAAAACAGGGGGTGTACCTGTACTGGTGCACTGGCTGGTACGGTCGGTACGGTACGAGATTGACTTCACTGATTGAGATACTGCGGTAATAGATTCTAATAGCATTTGTCCCTTTAGTAGATTCTAATAGCATTTGTCATTTTTGAAAATCTAAACAATTTATAGGATTCTAGCCACAAATATTTTGCATAAAATCTATGATGCAAAAATGATTTTGGTATCCCATAGTAGAAACTAGAGAGGACTATAAAAACTTTTAGTTAGATACATACCATTTTTTTTTTAAAGTCTTCTTGTACTATTTATTGTTTCAGTATGAGACCAATATAATTTAAAATTATAATTTTTATGCAAAGCTAGAGACCAACATACTTTTGCGATGCACGGGTTTCCAACTAGTATATATATATATATATATAAAAGCAAAAACCTCATGCGGGAGTGCATGAGGTTGCCATGTGGAACTTTAATTTTGCATTTAGCCATTTTTACCTATTTTTTTATTTTATTTTTTATTATTTTTTTACTGTTACCCAATAGATCGTAGTAACTTATTTTTACTATTATATAAAATATGGGCTGCTCTTGACAATTAGACCAAATGTTAATCTTTACAAAATGGACTATCTTTTAAAAATAGACCAAACTTTATAAAAAGCCCAATCCTAGTTATTACCTTACATATTATGACCTAAGTTTGACTCTTTTCACATGTAAATCATAGCCAAAACTCCTATTCACTTACAAACTCTCTTCCTCCTCCCCCATATATAGATGAAACTTCTAGAAAATCTCATTCTCATGAAATCATGTATTCCTTTTTTTTTTTTTCTTCTAAATTTCAATTCAACATGCTTTTGTCTATTAATATTGTTCTATACAATTTATTCAAGAAAATTCTCTTTGTCATTGATCGATGCAACAAAAATATATATAAATCTTGAGATTGTTGAAGTTGCTAAAATAATTGACAAGTGCATATCTTTAAAATTTATAATAACAAAAAAGGTCTAATAAATAACATATACTATCTCACAAAATGCCATTTACATAATATTTTCTTTTGAAAAAAATTCAATGATAGGAATGGTGAAAAACAGGATCCTATTCAAGAAATACTAAAAATATATGCAATAACAGAGCATATGAAGACAATAACAGAGATAAAATGCATTGAATGGGATCTTACGAAACATGTTTGTTAATCATTTCAAATTATACTTATCATTTAGATGAAAAAATAATAATACATCATATTATTTACATTAAAAAATAATACATATTAACTTCAAAGTTCATTGCAAGATGCGAATTGCTAGGGTATTGCAATAATAAGTAAGATTTATACAACAATGGGTTGGTATTATATTTTGTGTTTGCTTTGTCAAAAGGAAGGTCAAACCACAATCAGGATCATTTTTTGTGCAAAATGTGAAACAAAAAACAAATCTCTCTATCCCAAAGTTAGAGGTACTTACATTAACTACATACTCTCCAAATATTTAGAATATATTCATCTCACTATAACTACTAGATATAGAATTACAAACTACTTCAGATATAGGATTCAAATTGAAGTTTGATGCAACTGATAAAACAAATTTTGTGATATTTGATCGAGATGCTAAAAAAATCCTAAAAAAATCTGTAAGAGATCTTGCTAAAAAGCAAATTAAGGTACAACATATTTAAATTATTATAAAACTATTGATCATAATACATATTATATTCCTCATATGCAAATTGGTATTGGAGAAGAAATCCCATATGACTTGAAGAAAATTTTTGGAAAAAAAAAAAAGCATTTTCCTACTTCATATAAATGAATTCATTCTAAAGGATGATTTTGAAAATTGCACATTTGCTAAGATTTTTTTATGCACATTCAAATGATAAAAAGGTATAGTAAAAAAGAAAAATACACAATCCAATATGCTATATTAACCCTTTTGCTACACT
This sequence comes from Quercus suber, assembly GCF_002906115.3. Taxonomy (NCBI): domain Eukaryota; kingdom Viridiplantae; phylum Streptophyta; class Magnoliopsida; order Fagales; family Fagaceae; genus Quercus; species Quercus suber. Next base: position 146,802 of record NW_027070408.1, read on the forward strand.
ATTCCTAAATTTACAAAAAAATATAAAAACATCTACCAAAAAAACTGTCATATCACTGAAATTTAATATGAATGCAAATACATATGAAAAATCTTAGCGACAACAAATTCATAGGTCCAAATTTTGTAAGATCTAGTCAAGAATCTTCCAATGCCAATTCATTAGTGATTAACACAAATAATGCAACAAAAGGAAAAAGTGATGAAAGCTCAAAAATTAAACAAATAGGTATCGACCAAACTTCAAGTGTTGAAGATGAAAAAACAGATGATGATAACATTCCCCTCAACAAGCTTTACAAATGTCACCATAACACAATAACAATTTCATTGAAGAAACCAAAAAAGAAAAAGAAAAAAAAGAGATTTCGTAATGAAGCTCTTTATTACATCACATAAAAAAGAGCAATAATATGGAATGAATTAATAAGCTTTTATCAACTTTTGTTATACAATATTTCTCCAAAGTTGTTTTTTTTTTTTTTTTTTTTTTTTTGCTCATTACTGGAACATAATAATTATAATGAATATGTGTGTGCAATTTATAATTGTTCCTTTTTATGATAAACTCATTACTAACAAATTTTCATAACAAATATGCTATAATATATGTATAACATTCTCCAAAGAAAAAAAAAATTACATAAAACATTACAACATTATCCATGGATTCCTAACAGAGGAATGTGAAATCAAACATGAAGTGTAGGCTGCTTTGATGTATTCTGAAGTAAGATCTTGTGTGGTCAATACCTCAGATAGATTTGGGTAATCCCTAATCTCGATAAGAGACAAAAAGTATTACCTTGTTTATTTAATCTTATGTGTCGTGTTACAAGGATAATTCTCAAGAACATTCGCACTCTATATCTCTCTTTTTTGTATATTCTGTGTTGTTCTTCTCTTTGTTCTTTCTTCTTTTTTATATGAGCCATCTCCCTCTTTTTT
>NW_027070408.1:148497-173995 GCF_002906115.3 Quercus suber
AAAAAAAAAAGAAAAAAAAGAAAAAAAATAAAAAACCCAAAAAAAAATTAACAACCCAAAAAAAAAAAAAAAAAAAAACCCGGAAAAAATTAACAAACCCAGAAAATCCCTTTGCTTTCCCACGTTTTCTCACCACCTAAACACCAACAAACAGTAAGCACCAAGCAAAGTAGCAACAAAAAAAAAAAGAAAAAAAAAAGAGAAGAAGCATATCGGCGAAGCCAAACTCACAACTTTCTACCTTGAAACCCAGAAATCACGAAGAACAAAACCTAAACCACGAAGAACAAAACCCAAACACCCAGAAACCTTGAAACCCAAACACGAAGAACAAAACCCAAAACACAAACCCAGAAACCTTGAAACCCAAACAGAAACCCACAAAGAACAAAATGCAAACCACGAAGACAGAAAAATCAAACTAGAGAGGTGGCGATTGAACCCAGCTGGCGAAGACTCCAGGCGGCGGCAACGACAACGGGGTTTGTTGATATTTTCTCTCTGGATCTTTGGGTGGGTTTCTTGATTCTTCTTCTTGATTCTCTCTGAATCTTGTTCTTGGTGTGGGTTTTTCATTTCTTGCTTCTTGATGTTCTCTCTTGATGTTGCCAACGTAAGTGAGAGAACACAAAACCCAGACGTCGGCTGAAGAAAGAAAAGGGCAGCTGAAGAAAAGAAAAGGGAAAAATAAATAGGGGTATTTTTGTATTTATGCTAAAACTAGGGTTTTAAAAAATTAAATTGCAAAAAAATACAACGTAAGGTTCGAACTTTGGATCAGCTAGCTAAATCATAAGGAGAATACCATTAAGGCCACTGATTAGTTGTGCATTAGTATTACATATGTATATATATATATATATATATATATTCAGTCGGTTCGGTTCGGTTTTGGGTGAAAAAATCCAGCACCGAAACCGAAACAGAAAATTTCGGTTTTTATAAAATGAAACCGAAACTGATTCGAACCGAAACCGAACCGAAAATTTGGCAACGGTTCAGTCGGTTTCAGTCGGTTTGTTCGGTTCGTCAATTTTTTACACGCCCCTAGTTGTGGAATTGAGGGCCAGCTTAACAACTTTTGGAGCCTTAGGCGAAAGGACAAAGTTTAGGTACAAAATTGGTTGTAGCCTGAGGTTACAATTTTACTCAATATCATTTATATTACTATATATTTTGAAAATCTAACTGTTGGATTACATGTTGTTTATGCTTTTAATATACATGTCAAATTTTGTGTCAATCAGATATTATTTACTATATGATTTATAAGATTATATTTTATGCATAATTCTAAACTACAAAAATTTGCAATGTTAACAATTTATTGATGACATAGGTATTAATCTTTAATTTTCTAGAAATTTTGTAAGCATGAAAGATATAAGAAGAAAATGTAATCCAATTATGAATTTATCAAAATTCACATCCAATAAAAAGATATTGAGCAAGGTTGTAGCCTTATGCTTCAATCAATTTTGTAGTTAAATTTTGTTCTAGGCGAAAATTTTAAGTAGGAAATTTTTTATATTTAAATATTAAATTTAAATTAAATAATATTTATTGATTTTTTTATTTGATAGATAAATATTATATATATATATATATATAATTTTCTTTTTACAAGTCGGGGCCTTATTTTATTTAGAGGTCTTAGGCGATTGCATCAATAGTTGAGCTTATGGAATCATCAGAAAGCTTCAAAAAGCTACCTTGGAGAAGTTTTACCTTCTTTGAGATTTCACCTCGGTGGTTCAGACAAGCCTCGGATGTGAACTTGGTATTGAGCATGGGAGAGGAGCATTAAGCTTGAACTGTAGCCTAAGGATCTATGTTTATTATCAAAATGGGCTAGTCAATGTTGGGTTTGTCTCCACTGTTTGGGCCAATGTTAAATGGCCCAATATCCATCCCACTATAATAGCTTGGTTAACAAATAGTTACACTAGCCGCCGAAGTAGGGGGGAATGGGCAGACTAACAACGTAAAGGCCAAGTATATAGTAAGTTAGGCAAAGTTCTGAAGAATTAAGAAAAATAGCATCTCGAGTTTTAGAAACTCGAGATCCATTTTAAAACTCGAGTCTTAAAGACTCATTTTGCGAGTGTTGTTGGACTGAAAATACCACATGGATCTCGAGTTTTTGAAAATCAAGTTCCATGCAAAAAAAAATTTATTTTGATCACCCCTATAGTGGCGTTTTCCTACAAAATTTTTTTATAAGTGCTTAATACCAGGTTTAGGGAGCCCTATAGTGGCGTTTTTAAGCCTTATAGTGACATTTTTAAGCCCTATAGTGGCGTTTTCCTGCAAAAATTTTTTAAAACTCCATTTTTAAGCCCTATAGTGACGTTTTTAAGCTCTATAGCGGCGTTTATGGAACTCGAGTCTTTAAAACTTGATTTCCACGTCAATTTTTTTCCACATCACACTTATCCGCTTACAAATCGAGACTTAAAAACTTGAGATGCTAGTTTTCTACATTTTTTTGAAACGTGACACTTAACTAAATTTTTTAATATTTGTTGTTATTTAGAAAAAAAATTCCTGAAGCAGCTTAAGAAAAAACTCCGTAATTCCTGTATCCATATATTAGAGAGTGACTGCATTAACCACATATACAAATTGACTAAATCGGATTCCTTGAACCAGCATGTGAATTTCCGAAGAGAAAAGAGTCCCAAGGGGCTATGAACTGGTGGTGGGATTGTAGAACACGTTCGCGTCATAACAGCACTTGAGCCGTGGCAAGATGTGAATGGTCTCGGCAAAGTCACATTTTGACTCACAAGTAGAGCTTGTCGCTAGTAGGAAACTGTTGAGCGGAGTGGAAACTTCCTCTTTTTAGTTTTATTTCTTCTGGAAAGTGAACTTGGCCCTCGGTCTAGTCAACTGCGCGGAAAGAACACGGCAAGAGAGTGCTTGAGAATGTATCTTCGCTAAAACTTAAATTCTTGTAAATTTTGAATACCAACACACCTTTATGATATGCAATTCTCTCTCTCTCTCTCTCTCTCTCACTTGAGCCGTGGCAAGATGTGAATGGTCTCGGCAAAGTCACATTTTGACTCACAAGTAGAGCTTGTCGCTAGTAGGAAACTGTTGAGCGGAGTGGAAACTTCCTCTTTTTAGTTTTATTTCTTCTGGAGAGTGAACTTGGCCCTCGGTCTAGTCAACCGCGCGGAAAGAACACGGCAAGAGAGTGCTTGAGAATGTATCTTCGCTAAAACTTAAATTCTTGTAAATTTTGAATACCAACACACCTTTATGATATGCAATTCTCTCTCTCTCTCTCTCTCTCTCTCTCTCTCTCACAGTCATATTTACGTCCCAGAATTTTATGCCCAGGATCAGCAGCGGATGCACCAAGTTGATCCAAGTAAGTTTCAAAGAATTTCGAATTAGACAAGAAAATTTTAATATCTGAATATATAATTGCAGCTTATCGTTTTGCTTTGCATAATTTTTTGTCAAAGAATTGAAACAAAGCAATAAGTATTCTCCTGAATTTCTTGTACATTTTGCATGAACGACGGTAGTTCAATTGTTATGGTTTCCTACGATACAGTTTTTTTTTAGTTAGTTACAATATGCGGGTGCTAACCCGGCATCTCAAATCTTTTTTCCCGTAGATCTACTTTATACATGGAGTGGTGCCAATAATTAAGATATAAGACCCTCCGCAGTTATAGTGCTTGTCATTTGCTTGTCCATGTACAGCAGTCATAGTGTAATTAACCAATAGGTTTAGAGACCGTTTGGCCAGCGCGTTTGCGTCTGGCCGTTACGTTTTCAGCTTTTTTTTTTTTCACACGCGTCAGCCGGTTTTTTACTGTGTATCACTGTAGCGGTTACTGTTCAATGAACAGTAGCCGCAATAATTGACTTTTTAACCCAAATTTTACTATTTACGGACTCACAATTTTCACTTTTCAGAAACTTTTTCATTAAAAATGAGTCACACGATACTATTCACACATTTAAAAATTATTTTGCTACAGTGTTTTCAGTTTTCAGTTTTCAGCTGTATCCAAACGGACCCTTAGTTACGTTTTTACTGTATGACCAATTTTTTTTTAGAATCACTGTGTAACCATTTTTTTTTTTTTTGGTTGATAAAACGGCAGAACTTTATTCAAAAGCGTAAAACAAGGTACACAATTATAAAGGGGAAACAGCCATCTAGTTTCCTCCATATCCTGCTCCTTCTCAAAAAAAAAAAGTTTCCTCCATAAAAACAAAAACACACCCAACTAACAGACAAAAACACAAACTAACAAGAAAAGCCCCATCCCCATTTTATACATTCCAAAAGCTGCATATTCCCAGGTCTTTCGTCAAACCATTGTGTCATAGATATTCTTGAGAGACAGAGAGCCTTTGGTAAGTTTCCAGTGTTGCCAACGCTCCTTCAACTATTACCTTTGGTTGTAGTTGGACTTCTCAAAATAGAACTTGTTCCTAGCATTCCACACTGCCCATTGTTCAAGCTCCTTCCTCGTCAATTTCTCCACCAGCATACCAAATAGATGAAAATAGTCCTGGATTTCATTACTACACTTCTGCACTCTACCTTTTTTTATTCTGTACTAAAAAGAACATAGAAACAACAAGAGTTGGTAACTACTTTTGCTAATTAATGAGAATTAGATATTTTCTTATCAGATTTCGATGTATTGAATACTGATAGAGCACTAAGTGGAAAGCACTTCCATTTCAATGGCTTCGACTTCAGCTTCAACTTCTTCATCCTCTTCACGAAGCTCATCCGTCTTGGATGATCCATCAAATCCTCTGTACCTGCACCATGAAGAAAGCCCTGGTGCTATGCTTGTATATCAACCTCTCGTGGGAGAGAATTACCCAACTTGGGAAAGATCAATGCGAATGGCATTGATTGCCAAGAACAAGTTAGAGTTTATTGATGGCACATTGACTCTCTCATCTCCAATGGTCAAAACATCATCCGCAATTCAAGCTTGGATTCGCTGCAACAAAATGGTTACTTCTTGGATCCTCAATTCTGTTTCTCAAGAAATTGCTACAAGCATAGTCGATAAGGACACTGCTCTTGAAATCTGGAACGACCTTAGGGAAAGACTTACACAAGCAAATGGAGCACGAGTTTTTCAGTTACAGAAGAATATTGCTGGAATTACTCAAGGTCAATCATCAATTACATCATATTTCACTCAATTGAACGTGCTCTGGGATCAATTGCAAAAATTTCGACCTTTTCCAATGTGTTCTTGTGGATTTTGCACTTGCAACTTAGGTCAGAAACTCAATGATCTTCAGCATCAAGATTTAGTGATGCAATTCTTAATGGGTCTTAATGACACCTATGCTCAAGTTAGGGCACAAATTTTGTTGATGGATCCTCTCCCACCCATCAACAAAGTGTACTCTTTGCTAATTCAAGAAGAAAAGCGTTTTAGTGTGGGAAACAATTCAAGTCCTCATGTGGAATCATCAACCCCAGTTACTAAGGTATCTTCTTCAGGAAACCAAAATAACAACAACTCTAAGGGGAAAGAAAAGCCCACTTGCAATCGCTGTGGAATGATGGGTCACACTTTTGAAAAGAATTCTAGTTCTGCATCTACTTCATTTACATTCACTCAGGAGCAATGTCAACTGTTCTTGGCTATGTTGGGAACTCAGATTCAGTCAAGCAATTTTGCTTTCACTAATAATGAAACTCACGTGGCCAACAATGTAATTCAGCTAGCCACTCACTCCACTTCTATGGCAGGTAATTTTTCTTCTTTGCAGAACTTTCATAGTCCTGATTTCAGTTGTGATTTGAGGCATTCGATATTTTCTGAAAAAAGAAAAAGAAAAAAGGAAGTGGTTAGTTAACATGCATATGAGGGAGATACATTGGTTGTGGATACCAGAGCTACAAATAACATTGTGCATTCTGTAGCTCTACTTACCACTATCACATTTGTTAAGGAGTGTGTTGTGGAACTTCCAAATGGTGAAATAGCTATGTTAACTCAAATTCTAAGGTTTTGAGTTTAAGGGATGTACTACCAGATGTAAATGCAGCTTCAAATAGGACGTGTGACATTTTTTCCTCATGCAATACAAAAGAGGCTTCCATTTCCTTTTTATTATGATTTTTGCATTGAAGCTTTTGATTTGATTCATTGTGATGTGTGGCGGATTACAAATATTTTTTTTACCATAGTTGATGACCACACTATATCATCTTGGATTTATCTTATGAAATCCAAGTCAAACACCAGACCTTTACTTTTGTCCAGACAATGCCCCTTGAGTTTTTCATGATTGAATTGTTTTAAACTCATGGAATCATACACCAACATAGTTGTGTTGCTATTCCACAATAGAATTCAGTTGTGGAGAGGAAACATCAACACATTCTATGTGTAGAAAGGGCCTTGAGGTTACACTCTAATGTTCCTTTGATATATCGGGGTGATTGTATACTCACTGTAGTACACATCATTAACAGACTTCACACCCTAATTTTAAATTATAAGTCTCCCTATAAACTACTCTATAAGCAGATTCCTTCCTATTCACACCTTAAAGTTTTAATTGCCTTTGTTTTGCCTCTACTATAGCCCATAATAGGTCCAAATTCGATCCTAAAGCTAAGCAATGTGTATTTTTTGGGTACACTTTTGCTGTTAAGTGTTACAAGTTAGTCGATCTCTCCACTAATACTCGCTTTATCTCTAGGGATGATAGTATATATGTTTTGCCAATGAGTTATGAATTTCTTAATTCTATGAAAAAAAAAAATTAAAAAAAAAAAAAACTAAAAATGCTGAAATCAGAAATAAATACTAAAATAAAAATAAAATCACAATAAATGCAATGCTTTGGTCAATGTTCTCATTCTCAACTCACTTTGTTATTACTTCTTTTGATAATTAATGAGAATTAGATATTTTCTCATCAGATTTCGATATTTTGGGTTGCAGAATTTGTAGCCAACAACTCAGAACTTGGTAGTCCAACAATTATTGAAGAAAGAATTCCATCACTCGTAGAGTACTCATTTACCCCATCAGCCAAGTTGGAGTCTGTTAGTTCTGTATTGAATGGAACAAATCCAATTCCAGCCAACAACTCTGACACTGATGCTAATGGAGCAAGAAGTCTTTCCATTTCATTACTCTTCCCACCTGACATGTCTGAAATTGAAACAGATGATAGCTGTTCAGAATCTAATGAAACACCTCGTGCAGCAGCACAATTCTCTTATTCTATATCGTCATGCTTCCCACCAGGTACGTCTGAAACAGACAGTAGTTCTGAAATTTATGAACTAATTCCAACTTACCCTTCCACATCAGCAAGCCCTAGACGCACAACAACCTTCAAAGAGATTCTTAAGCCAAAGAGCAGTAATAGTTCAAAATCTAACCGAACTCCTCTAAAATTCTCTCATTCCAAAATAAATTCCGTATTGTCATTATTTTCCGCAGCCAAATCACTAACAAACATTTCCAAAAGAACTAGACACACAATCCTAACATCAAGATTCAAAGACTTGGAAATTATACATGGTGAAAGGTTTCCTTTGAAAATGCTACTTGAAGCCACTGACAACTTCTCAGAAGATTGCAAGATTGAAGCAGATAAATTTGGCTCAACGTACCGTGCCATTTTAGACGATGGCCGAGTAGTGGCTATCAAGTGTGTTGACAATGACAATGAATTCCTAAGTGAATTGCAAGCTTCATCCCGCCTCAAACACAAGAATGTTGTTCGCTTTTTGGGATTTTGTAAAGATAGTAAGGAGCGCGTATTGGTCTATGAGCACATGGAATATGGTACCCTTAGTGGCCATCTTCACAATCCTGAAAGTTCTTCTCTAATGTCATGGGCTGCCCGGATTAAAGTGGCACTAGACATAGCCAGAGGCATTGAATACCTACACGTGTATGCAGTACCACCAATCATACACCGCGATATCAAACCGCTTAACATATTCCTAGATGCCACGTTGACTGCTAAGCTGTCTAATTTCAACTTATCTGTGGAAGCCCCTGTGGACGATAGGTCTGAAAGTGTGAAGGGCACTCCTGGGTACATAGCGCCTGAGTATGTATTTAATAGCAGTTTGACAACCAAAGTTGACGTGTACAGCTTTGGAGTAGTATTGCTAGAAATGTTGTCTGGGCGCAAGCCAAGTGATGCTAATTATGAAGATGATGAGGGAATGTTTATGTTGGATTTTGTAGTGCCACGCATTGCCCAAAAGGAAATTTACAGGATTTTGGACCCAAAAGTACCACCACCTTCCCCATTGGAAATGGAGGCACTGGCAAATGTTGCATCCCTAGCATTGGATTGTGTAAGTAAAAAACATGTACTTCGCCCCTCAATGACTAAGGTTGCAAACACCATACAAAGTACCTTGGAAGGGATTTTGGAAGGGCAGGTAATTGCTTACAATTCAATTGCATGCAGTTGTGAATCAATTAGTGATGCGGAAAGTGAATCAACTATTTATGCGGAAAGTAGATATATGATTTATGGGGAAAGTGAATCAGCGGAAGGTGGATCAATTAGTGATTCGGAAATTGAACCGAGATAGACTGGCAGAATATCTTAAGAGAGCTGCAGCGCAAAGAGGGCACAAACGACAGGGAGCGACTCCCTGCTGAGGGATATAGGAAAGTTGTTAGGAATAATTGTAATCGCTAAATCTATTTATTGTGTGTGTGTGTGTGTGTGTAGTTTGATGCTTTTTTTTTTTTTTTAATTAAAATACAAAAATTATGTAGCAATAAGGTGAATATCAGACGCTCAATAGACTAGTTTTGGAATCAATATCATATACTATATATAATAGCAGAAGCCTTTTAAGGAGGTGCTGCCATGTTTACAATTTAAAAGGCGATGCATTACGATCTTTCACTATGTAAAACACTGTTTGGAGCCTCTGGGTATAAAAAAGAAACGAACCACTTAAAACTGAAAAAAAAATAAAAAAGAAGAAAGAAAGATTGGTACGTGGAGAAAGGAGAGAGAGATGAGGCGCGCCAAAGACACACAGAGAGACCGAGAGCGAGAGCGAGATATCCCAACAATGCCGACACGTTTCCTGGAGAAAGAAATAGAGAAATAGGCAGAGTTAGAGACATCTCAGGTTAGTACCGCCGTCGGGCTCTGACCACCAAAATTCTTGCTTCCCTAAACCGGCTATGCACTATTACAGACTTAGCCCGCCGGAACTGCAAGCACACAGAAAGAAACCTTTATGCCATACATCTGCCACCCAGATCGTCGAAACCGGCTCCGGTATTTTTTCTTTCCATTTTTTAGATTTGGGTATGAAATGTTACTTTAATTGAGTTGTTGTTGTTGTTGTTGTTGTTGTTTTGTGTGTGTGTGTGTGTGTGTGTGTGTGTGTGTGTGTGTGGGTTTAGATTTGATTCATTTTTTATTTTGGGTTTTTGGGTTTTCTATCAAAGGATAGAGAGTCCGATCAAGGATAAAGAGAAAAGGATAGAAACAGAGACCAACCACCCTCCATCTATACAATCAGACCATCGTAACCACAGGCACACAAAGATCCACCTAGATCTTCTGCCATCACTGTAAGCCTCCACTCACTACCTGACTATCGGAATCGCTATTGGTAAAGTTCTGTTTTAAATTTAAAAATTTAGGGTTTTTGGTTTTTATTTGGGAATCAATTGGGTGTTAATTATGATTTAGATTAGTATTTTGGGACAGATTTGGTTTTGATTAAGGGATACGAAGATAGAGGAACCAAGCATAGTACGTAGGCGCCAAGAGAGAAGAAATATCAAAGGCCGGCCATTGTCCGTTCCCTCGCCAGACTTGGGTCACCGGAACCACAAGCACACATGAAGGAAAAATTGTGGACAACCAACATTGTTAGGCCATATATCTACCACCTAGATCGTTGGAATTGGAACCGGTACAATTTTTTCCTCATTTTTTAGATTTTGGCATTCGGGTATGAAACGTTACTTTTGATTGAGTTTTTTTTGTTAATATGTTTACATTTTATTTGTTTTTGTTTCGGGTTTTTGGGTTCTCTATCAAAATCTTTGTTATCTCAATTTTAGATACTTGCTGTTGTTTTGTTTTATAGAGTACAAAAATCACTTAAAATATTGATTTCAGTTTGGGTGGTGCTGTTTCTAATCTTTACGAAACCATTGAGATTAAATAAGTATAGTATTGAAATCATTGGGTATTTCCGTTTCTAATATTTATTTTCCTTTTTCAATCTTATTTTAGGTCTTTTTGCTAGAACATCATACACCTAGATAAAGTCCATAAGGCACACAGAGACAGACCGTATACCTGTAAGTTATTGTTCCTAATGTATTAGGCAAGCAATACAAAATGTTTTAATGCTGTTGTGGTTTTGCTCTGTTATTATTCTGTTTCATCATTGATACCTATAAAAATTCTTCTTCTTTTTTTTCTTTTTTTTTTTTTTTTGGTTTTTTTTTTTGTTTGTTTGTGTGTATGTGTGTGGCATATTGAGTTCCTGTTGGGTTTTCATTGTTGGTGGGAAAGTAACTTTTTCCTTTTTATTTTATGAGAAGAGTTTTGACAAATTCACAGTTTATTGTTCACTAAATTTTTGATATCTATGTCTCTCAATGTTCCCTTTTATTTGATATTTGTGGCTCAATTGATCCTTTTTAATGTTTGGCTTATAAAAAACTTCTTTAAAGATAACGTTTTTAATCTCTCTCAAAGATTCAAACAAATATGTAGCCAAATATTTTCAAAACTCCAGTGTGAATGTTCAGTTATTTATTTGTAGTTTTGGTTGTATTTTGATTTGAGCAATGGTTATTAGTTCATCTCACACACACAATCTTGCAGTAGTATTTTCCATTTTTATTATACAGTGTTTTTTTACATTTTTATTTTAAAACCAACCTTTGACGATTTTCTCTCAATGTTCCCTTTTATTTGATATTTGTGGCTCAATTGATCCTTTTTAATGTTTGGGTCATAAAAAACTTCTATAAAGATAACGATTTTAATCTCTCTCAAAGATTCAAACAAATATGTAGCCAAATATTTTCAAAACTCCAGTGTGAATGTTCAGTTATTTATTTGTAGTTTTGGTTGTATTTTGATTTGAGCAATGGTTATTAGTTCATCTCACACACACAATCTTGCAGTAGTATTTTCCATTTTTATTATACAGTGTTTTTTTACATTTTTATTTTAAAACCAACCTTTGACGATTTTCTCTCAATGTTCCCTTTTATTTGATATTTGTGGCTCAATTGATCCTTTTTAATGTTTGGGTCATAAAAAACTTCTATAAAGATAACGATTTTAATCTCTCTCAAAGATTCAAACAAATATGTAGCCAAATATTTTCAAAACTCCAGTGTGAATGTTCAGTTATTTATTTGTAGTTTTGGTTGTATTTTGATTTGAGCAATGGTTATTAGTTCATCTCACACACACAATCTTGCAGTATTATTTTCCATTTTTATTATATGGTGTTTTTTTACATTTTAATTTTAAAACCAACCTTTCACGATTTGCAGTTATTCATACGCTGCGCATAACCTATCCCTTCTCTCATCCGTCTTTCTTCCCACTGTCACTCTCTCATATGCAGACCCAACACAGTAATACCCTGCAAGGGCGTGACTATGTCTGCCATCTCCAGCCTGACCTCAGTATCAGACCATTCTCTATTGGTAATTTTTAATTAATCTATGACTAATTTCTTTTCCTATTGTCCATAATTATGTTTGCTGTCAATTTTGGAATTTTGATTCCTAACCCTTTTTCCTCTATTCTATTTTTTGGTTGAAGTGAAGGAAGCACCCTAGAAGTTCAAATACTACCACCTGAGTTGTTATTAGGGTATGGGTATTGTAAAGCATGGAGAGACAGAACAGAGGGCTGTCTCCACAAGCCTACAGCCACTGTTAGATAGTGGAATATTCTTTTTTGTGATAAGAGTTCATAACCAAGTAAGTATGCTATTCATAAATTACCATTGTTTCTTTCCTTTCTTTTATATATATATATATATATATATTAAAGTTTAGGTAATTTCTCTTTACCTATGTGCTTGACATTTTCTTTCTTAATCTTCTTCCTTTATTCTGTTTAGAATTGGTTTTGGTGGAATTGCATAATCTATTGTATTCAGTATTCTTTTCCATTGCCAACATTAATGTTGAAGCAGTTTAAGAAACCAAATGGCAAAGAAAAATCTATCGAGGTATTCCCTAGAATTTTGATATTTTTCTTCTGGGTTTTAATTTTGTGTTCTTTGAGGATTTTTCAGTTTAGTTGGATATAAAGTTTCGTATTTTTATATTCTTCTTATGGTTTTAATTTTGTGTATTCTTTGAGAGATGAATGGCCCTTGACGTAAATTATACTAAATTTGCTTAAAAATTTAGACGACATTTAAAGTAGAATTATAAGTTCAGTTGTTTGATGCAAGGTGTTTTACTTTGCCATCTGTCTTCTATTGTTGTGTGAAATTATTATAGTGAGCAAAAGATAATCTCTTTTTCTTGATTTTCCTATGCACATACATTATTTTAAATGAATTAAAAAAAATATATCTTTTTTTGCCCCCTTCTCAATACTTTTTCCCTTAGAACTTGGTTAACAATGATAAACCACGCATTTTATTCTTTATATTTATGCAACTTCATTCATTATTTTTTTTATGTTTGCAGTATTAGGTGAAGATATTTGAGTTTCATATTACCATTAAAGTAGGGTGAGGATTCTACAAATAGAACAATATTTGAATTTCAAATCCATTTCCTCTACTTTAGGTTTATGGGAAATTGGGATGACTTTATTTATGAAAATTTTGGCTTCAGTTCTACGGAGTTCTCATAATGAATTGTTAGACCAAAATATCCCACTCATCTTGCTAGGCCTAATAGTCAAACACAACAAGGAATTGTCATAAACTTAATCATGATTGCATATTATCAAAGAAATGTGACTGGAAACACTTTTTTTTTTTATAAGACGACTGGAAACACTTATAATTTAACAAGATGTTAGTTTTATGAATGTCTTTAGCTACTTGAATCCTATCAAATGCAAACTTACATTTAAAACATATTAGGTATACTGTTGAAATAATTAAGGTGGAAGTTTTATTTTTGGTTTGAAACAGTTTGATCTATGCAGATATTCTTTGACTCTAATTCCCCCCCCCCCCCTAATAATAAAGCAACATTTTTGCATGTGTAAATTTTAGGTTATTTATAAGTTTGATATGAGTGGGAGGTTTGAAATTTTAGAACTTTTACCCTGGTCTTTTCATAATTTTTCTTGGAGTCAAAGTTAGTTTTGAGGATAAATTATGATGGATAAGGATTTAGATTAGTGTTTGTAGCACCCTTCATCAGCTCAATGAGTAAACTTAGGGATGATTAACACATTTTCTAGATTTTCTAAATTAGAGTTTGGATGGTTAACACATTTTCCAGGTTCCATTATTTCAAAGGATTTTATTTTGATGTATCCATTTTGACCTTTAGAGGGATCATAAAATAATTAGTCACAGAATCAAAAGAATTGAGTGTAGACAATATAGAAAGAGAGTGCCTTCCAGTTTTCTTTTCTTCTATTTATTTTCATGTCTCTTTTTTGGGAGAAAAAAGTGTGAGGAAATTCTGGGAATTGCACATTCAATTCAGTGACACTACATTAGGTATTTAGACATTCAAAGATAGAGAAATTCTAAAGCTACTATCAATTTTCCACAAAAGCTTACAACTGACATGGCAATGAATATGTTTGGCGTTACATTAATAACATAATAAATTCCTAAATTGCTTAGTTGTTTGTTTAAAAGTTGGCACATCAATTTGTAAGGACTCTATAATAAAATTTGCAACAATTGTAAAATCACTCTAAGGGATACATTATTAGTGGGTAGCAGGAGTGAACCCACATTCTTTAGTTCAAATCTGCCCTTCGCCTTCAGCCTGGTACCAAACATATCAAAAAATATATATATCTAATCCAATATTAATAGCTTTTTCTTCTGTAAATCTTCAAACGATAATGAGCCATGGTCTTTCCTCTCTTAGGGCATTCATTTATAAGTAAGCATTTATAATCAAAAGTAGATTGTTTGCTTCCCACCAAGAGAGTTTTCTAAAATAAGTGAAAATGCTATCACATGCTGGTATAAATTAATTTTTTGTAGTCTGAATCTTTTATATCCTTTTGTAGGGGATTTCATATGAAGTTGTTGATTGCTCCCATGGTAAGCAACCCTAAGAACTATGTAAAGAGAAGTATGAACCACTATGGCATAAAGGGGGAAACCACTGTGATTTGGAGCTCAGATTGAGCACAAGATTCTTTCTTCAATATCTGTGCTTAATTTTGGTAGAATCTTACTTTAGCCATTTATAGTAAAGAATTAAGAAATCATTTTTGTAACTGAACATGCATTTGAATAGAAACTAAAAGTGTTCATGTATAATTTCTCAGCAAAATCTCAAAATTAGCATTCTCTGTCCACTAACATACAACTATTAATTGGTTTATAAACAATATGTNTATGTAGACCTAAATTAACAGACATATACGGAAGGACGAAAAGTAGAACATTTTGCAAAGTTTAGGGACCAAAAATAAACTTTTGAAAGTTTAAGGCCAAAAACAAACTTTTGTAAAAGTTTAGGGATGAAAAAGATATTTTACCAAAAAAAAAAGTCAACAATTTAAAGTTTTTCACCCTAAATAGATAATCAAATTACCAATCCATTAAAGCTACAAACTTTGAAAAACAATTTCAAATAAATTTAATTAATTGAAAACTATACCTGACCATCCATTATACTATTTATTCTCAAACTTATAATTGGTTGGGGAATTTTAAATTGTTGAGTGGAAGTTTGAAGTTGTGCATGAGAATTTCCCGGACAATTCTTTTTCTTATTCTTTTTTTAAAATTGAATTTGAGAAAGAAATATGGAGGGGAGTAAGGGGTGTTTGTTACTGTTGTTTAATAACAGTTTTCAGTGTTTACACAATGTTACACGTATTTTTACACACTTTTTTCATCCATATGTATTTCCACAAAATAACAATAACGTTACTAAAATCTCTTACAAACGGGCCTTAACTTATTGAAGGTGTGATACGTTTTTGACAAGGAGGGTGGCAATATTTTTGTCGGGTAGTTTTATCAGGTGAAGCCCTCAGATAAAATATAGGTTATAAATGAAGGTAAAAATTAAATTGTGAAGATCTGAAACATTGGGTGTGAATTGGCCATTGAGGATGGTATTGGTAGGGTTTGTGAACCAAGATTATGTGCGATACCATATTGGAAAATGCAGGGTTGGGCTAGGAAAGGGCTTGGGCCCATCCACTACTTTAATTTTGAAAATAATAATAATCTGTTTGTTTTCTCATTTTTTCACTCAGTATATGTTTGGACAGAGATTATCCCACGTTCATGTTTGCACTGTAGCTTGTTTTGGCTTTTTTTTTTTTTTTTTTTTTTTTGGTTCAGCCTGCAATTGTTGACAAGTAAACTTAGAACAGTGCTCTCGTGGACTGTTTACGGGTCCCACAAATTACTTTTTCTAGCAACTTTTTTATTAAAAATAAGCCCACAGCACTATTCACATATTTAAAAAGTATTTCGCTACTGTGTTATCAGTTTTCAATTTCAACAAAATAAGTTTTATCCAAATGCTACAGTATTTTCAGTTTTCAGTTCTCAATTACATTTGCTAGCCGATTCTGAATTTAACCCTTCTCTCTCTGTCTTTGAAGGTTGAAGGAAACAGCCAATAATGTCAGACAATTTTACCTAAATTCTCATTATTCACTCAACAAGAAAAAGAAGAAGCGATGTGGGACTCTCTATAAAATCCATCATAAAAATCACCTCCTCCTGCAAAACAATGAAAATATTTAATCCAAAACCCTTCATTCATTTACGACCATCTCCACCATTCCACCACCAAATACGACCGCCCTCTCCTCCTCTTCAAGCTCTGCTCTGAGAAGCTCGTGGAAGCCGTTAGCGAACAGACATGGGCATTGCATTTAATTTGAGGTTATATATATATATATATATATTGTGGACCGAAACAAAGGCTTATAAAACAAGGGAAAGCCCATGTAGTAATGGTTGGAATGTTTTCTCTTTTTCTTTTAATCTTTCCATGCCCATCATTTCATTCATCATTTCGCTTGCTGGGTTATTGGGCTTTTTATCATTTGGTATGAAAAGTTCTTAGATTTATGTTTTTGTTGGGTTGTGACAGTAATTGTTTGTTATGAACAAATGTTTCAAAATTGAAATCTTTAAGGAAAAAAAAAAAAAAAAAAAAAATTTATGGGCCTTAATTGAGCTGGATTCTGACTTTGTGTGGAGGCTGAGTTTCAATGTAACCTTTGTTACATCTAAAACCAACACTTAAATGTTTCATACATGTATGTTTGTCCAGTAATCTCTCTTACCTACCCAATGGTCCCAATGCTTTACTTGTCAAACATATCCCAAATGTTAACTTTATTTCCTTTCTAAATTTTGTTTTACAACATTTCAATACTTACTGGATTGGATACTAGTGGTTACACCTTGCAAAATAAGTCTATAACATAAGATTCTGTAACATGGGTTTTAATGTCTGAAGTAAAACTTAGATGTAGTACCTAATTAAATTCAACCCATGTGGTTGCATTGGCCAGTAAGTTATATCATTGAAATTTTTTTTTTTTTTTTTTTTTTTGAGAAGGAGTTATATCATTGAATTTTGTAAGGTTGAATTTAATCAACCATTTAATTGGCTTTATTCCGTGACCAATTTACTTGTAATTTAGCACTTAGCAACCCTATATTTAGGTGGAAAAATTGTAAGGGTAGTATGTGAGAAGTTGTGAAGAAAAGCTCAAGAGTGTGCAAGAAAAACAGAGGTTCGCAGCTAGGGCTCGCGGGTGGATCGCGACTGGCAAGCCGCCAAAAGCTAGCACGTGAGAGGCACACTGGGAAGCTGAAGGGTCGCGTCAACTGTCACGCTACAGGACAAAAGTTCCAGACTGGCCAGGCCGTTATGTCGCGACTTGAACTCACGACTTGGACAAGCCGCGAGACCAAGTCACCAACTTGTCCTGTTTGGCAAAAACTGACGTTTTGCATTCCCTTCTCACCCTACTATATATACACCCTTATACCCATCATATTGAGAGAGCTTCCAGAGAGAATTTGTGAGAGAAAACCCTAGAGAAAAACAAGATTGTCTCATCCCCAATCTTCATCTAAGAGACTTTACAAATTCCTCTACTCTCTTCCTCTTCATTGTCATACCGTGAGAGGTTATTTACCAAACCCTTATCTCACACACCCACGTCTGTGAGAATGGCCATTTGGTGAGGTGGGTTTTGTGTTTGTGATCTCTCTCTCTCTCTCTCTCTCTCTGATGTGAAGCAAATGGAGGTGCTAGAATGTTCTTGAGGTGAAAAAGAAAATAAAAAAAAAGGGGGGCTAGACACGTGTGTGGAGGAGAAACAGACAAGAAAGAAAAAAGAAAAAAGAAAAGAAAAGAAATGAACAGAAGAAAAATTGTAAGGTTGAATTTAATCAACCATCTAATTGGCTTTATTCCGTGACCAATTTGCTTGTAATTTAGCACTTAGTAACCCTATATTTAGGTGGAAAAATTGTAAGAGTAGTGTGTGAGAAGATGTGAAGAAAAGCTCAAGAGTGTGCAAGAAAAACAAAGGTTCGCGGCTAGGGCTCGCGGGTGGATCGCGACTGGCAAGTCGCCAAAAGCTGGCACGTGAGAGGCATACTGGGAAGCTGAAGGGTCGCGTCAGTTGTCACGCTACAGGACAAAGTCCCAGGCTGGCCAGGTCGTTACGTCGCGACTTGGACAAGCTGCGAGATCAAGTTGCCAATTTGCCCTATTTGACAAAAACTGACGTTTTGCATTCCTTCTCACCGTACTATATATACACCCTTATACCCATCATATTGAGAGAGCTTCCAGAGAGAATTTTGTGAGAGAAAACCCTAGAGAAAAACAAGATTGTCTCATCCCCAATCTTCATCTAAGAGACTCTACAAATTCCTCTACTCTCTTCCTCTCCATTGTCATACTCTTGAGAAGTTATTTACCAAACCCTTATCTCACCACACCCACGTCTGTGAGAAGGTCCATTTGGTGCTTAGGGAAGCAGTTTGGGAATGAACTAATATACATTGGTTGATACTATGGTCAAGTAGCAGAATTCAGGAAACTAAAGAAGAAATAGGTTCAGCGTAACCTTGTTGGAGCAAGAAGCTTGGAGGGCTTAGGTACTTGGGTAGATTAGGCTTGGAGGGTCTTCTGCTATTCATGTATCCCAACTATATTCTTTAGTGGATTTTATCACCGCTTGGAGGGCGGCGGGAAGGTTTTACGCCGAGAACTTCGGTTTCCTCTTCGATAACACATCGTATGTTGTCCGTGTCTTTGCATCTCTCTTTCCTTTATCTTTGCCTTATATTTACTGCTGTGGATGTGTTTATATTTGACTTAGATTGTTTTATCAATTCTGTTATAAGCTTGTTATCATATTCTGCACATTAATTGTTTGATATAAAGCTTGAATTGGTATTTTTGTAATTTGGGGGTCTAAACGTTCAAGGGTGTTTCATACCCATTTTGAACTTTCAATTGGTATCAGAGTGGGTACACTTGTTGTGGTTTAAATACCTAAGTGTGATCATTGACCCCTTGTGTTTATTTGCCATGGATTGTGCTATGTATGCCTCTTTGTATGATCTGGTTGGTGATGAATGTAACATGCCAAGTGTTTGTGATAATGCCTCTATGAGTGTTAATCCCCATAATTGTGATGACATGTTATTTTTTAAAAAGTTGCATTATATTTCATAATAAAACATTTATTAATTTTTAGTTTATGTAACGAGACTCATAATGTTCTGTTCACAAGCATATTGGTACATATCCGGGCCCAATTCCTATGAGATTGGCCTTTGAGTCTTTGACTTTCTTGGTAAAGTTTCATGCAATAGATGCACGTACACTCCTCCATAAGGTAATACAAGTTAGCATGGTAAGAAAAATAAAGATCTAATTATGAACATCTGAGGTGGGAGTCCAATCTGGAAAGAAAGAAAAAATTTAAAGGGTAAAACATAAAAAAGTTTAATGTTCCATTTCACCTTAAATCTTATGAGGTAAAAAGCAAACTTCTTTATCATCTGAATCCAAGTAAAACATAATAGCCGTGTAAGAGCATCTCCAACAATCAATGCATAGTTAAAATATAGAGAAGATTTTATATTGTTCATGCTCTATATGCTATTGTTCATGCTCCAGCAGCTTCTCTATATCTGGAAATTTTTTTTGCTAATGAACAGTAGCCCATCAAGTCTGATGGGCTACTGTTCATTACCAATCGAATTTATTGGATTAAAAAATTATACCAGCTACTTTATTATATCAATTCTTTATGTCTCCTCGGGATTTCTTTTTTTTCTCTCATTCTCTCCGTTTCTCCCATAATCCAAACACAAAACACAAAACAAAATTCAATTCTTAAAAGAAAGTTGAATCAAAACAAGCAAATATGAAAAAAAAAAAAAAAAAAAAAAAAAAAAAAAACCAATATNGTTGTTTTGTTGCTACTGGTGGTGGTGGGTCGTTGGGGTTTCCGATTGTGGGTTTGGGTTAAGATCAAATCATGGGTTTGGGTTAAGATTGGGATGCGTTTGTGGTCGGGATTAGTGAAGGTGTTTATGTTTGTGGTCCGGATTGATGATGGCATTTGTGTTTATGGTTGGGATTAGGCCGTGTTTATGTTGGTGGTTGGGATCAGGCTATCGTTGATGGTGGGTTTGTGTTTGTGATCTCTCTCTCTCTCTCTGATGTGAAGCAAATGGAGGTGCTAGAATGTTCTTGAGGTGAAAAAGAAAATTAAAAAAAGGGGGGCTAGACACGTGTGTGGAGGAGAAAAACAAGAAAAAAGAAAAGAAAAGAAATGTACCGAAGAAAAATAATATAAAAAATAAAAAATCCTAATTGAAAAATATTACCATAATATTTTCACAATAAATTTTAAGTAACAGATTGTTATTAGTTAATATTGGCGAGTAAAAAAATAATTTTAGTGGTGGGTTCAAATTAGAACTAATAACAACTTTCCACATAAATTTTGTTTTAAAAGTATTGCGTAAAATGTTGTGAATATAATACTTTTCATTAAAAAATATAGTTGTTAAAAAAATAATAAATGATGATTAAAAAAAGAATAAATAATGAATGAAAAAATAATATTTAAATGAGATAGAGAATGGGATAGAGAATTTGTTGGAAATGTATTTAAAAAAGTGGGTAAGTAATAACTAATTGTTACTGTTCATTCTCCAAAGAATATAAAAATTTGCTGAAGCTGCTAGAGTCTAGAGATGCTCTAAAGAGTAATCGTTCTTATGATTGCAAAACAATTATAATGCAGATTGCAATTATAGCTTTTTTGGTTTAATTGTAAAAAACATAGACAAAGAGCATTTGCATCAAATGTGGCAAAAATTATGCCATTTTGCCACACTAAAACCCTACTTTATTATTTTACCACATTATTTTACAACATTCCATTTATCAGATGTTTTATACTACAATTCTATACATTAAAATAATATTTTCTACACATTAAAATAATATATTTAACAAAATAAATAACAACCACAACACTGCTGCCGCTGCCGCCACCACCTCCACCGTGGCAGCCACAATCCATCGAAACAAATCAGAACAACAACAACAAAAAACCAAAAACCCATTGGAACTCCCTAATCAACCAAATAGAACAACAACAAATTGGAACAAACAACAAATCGGAACAACCACAATCCATCCACCATCCAAACTCCCTGATCAACCAAATAGAACAACAACAAACCCATTGGGACAAATCAGAACACCTGCATCACCACACCCAAATCGGAACAAACACATACCCATACCCAAATTTTGGAACAAATCAAAACAAACACATACCCATACTGAAAATCTAAAGAACACCACCCTCAAACCTCAAACTCCGATCATCGTTGCAGTAGGAACACCACCATCAGACCTTAAACTCCAATCATCGTTGCAGTTGGAACACCAAGCATGGGCCAAAGAGCAACGCCTGACCCATGATTCGACCCATCGTCAAACGCCTGACCCATCGTCGCTGTAGCTGCTGCTGCTTCTCCGATCTCCGAAGATGCCCATGATTCAACCCAAAGGACCGGTGAGAGAGAACAGAGGTGAGAGGGAATCAGTGAGAGAGAACAAAGGTGAGAGAGAAGAGAAAAGAAAAAACTGAAGAGAGAGGAGAGAGAAAAGAGAATAAAAAAATGTTTTCACTTATACCATTTTTGTCCGTATCGTGGCATATTTGTCACGGTACTATTCATATGTAGCAAAATTTATGGCATTGGAACATCTGATAAAAGGAGGTTTTGGGTGTTTGATGTGCTAAATGTGCCAAATATTTGACATTTGGCACATTTAGCACAACTGATAAAGATGCTCTTATAATGGAAAGATGTCACAGACAATTATCACAAGTGCGGATCTAAACTTAGGATGCGGGCAATGATGCTTCAACAAATTATCATCACATGACGTGGGCCTACGAGTTCACATAGTCTTCAATAAATGTGTTGTGCTTACAGTTATCTATTATGATCATATAGTGGAGTCTATAACTATAAGTTCACACAGGAGATTCAAGGAAATATACATTCATACACATATCTATATATATATATATATATAATAAAATTCATATAAACTTATGGAATATTCCACTATAGTAAAAACTCTATTAACATGTCTCTATCTCTCAAAATATATAAATAAAGATCTGATATAATTGTCCTGACTGTGTCGCCAACCACTAATACACTATGTCTGATCACGACATCCCAAACTCAGAACCACCAGCAGCTCAACCACCGGAGCCAAAGTGTCGAGCCGTTGGCGGCACCGAGTACAGCTGGTGCAAAGCAGTGCCACTTGGCACCGGGGTCACGGTCCTAGGCCTCCTCCTCTCAAAACCGCCGGACCTCCCACTTCTCCAAAATGCCCTCCACAATCTCCAAAATTCCCACCCTATCCTCCGCTCCAAGCTCCACTACGACCCCGCCACCACCACCTTCTCATTCCTCACCCCCGCGAATCCCCAACCCCTCCTCCAAATCCAGCCGTTCGATCTCCAATCAACGTCCCGGATCCTCCAAACCCACGCGAACCAGTCGAGCTCCGTCACCCCCTTCCGCCTCATCGTCGAGCACGAGATCAACAACAACACCACGTGGCGCAATCCTGAGCATCCGTTGTATGCCGACAAGGACGTCATGTACGCCAGCGTGTACGCCCTGAGCGAAGCCCAGTGGGCCCTCACTCTGAGACTGCACACGGCAGCATGCGACCGCACTGCGGCGGTGTCGCTGTTGAGGGAGTTGTTGGAGTTTGTGACTGCGATGAGTGGAAATGGGGAAGGGGTAGAAAGGGAAATTGGGGATAATGTGGAGGTTAATTTGGGGATTGAGCAAATGATTCCTGCTGGGAAAGCTAACAAGCCGTTTTGGGCGCGTGGGATTGACATGCTTGGTTACTCTTTGAATTCGTTTCGGCTCTCTAATCTGGATTTCATCGACGTCGATTCGCCTAAGCGTTCTCAGCTTGTGAGGCTTCAGATGACTCCACTCGATACTCAAAAGCTTCTTGCGGTAAGTACTTTTTCACTACGCCTTCTTACTTTAATTTCTTTGCGTTTTTACTTTTTACCGTGATAAGACGTATCCATAATAATAGCCTAATCGCTTTCAAGTCAAATCCCGTCCTGTATGCAATACAAATACCAAAAGTAACAATGAGTTACTTCGTGCCTAAGGAAAACTTGGACCGACGACCTAAGTCTAGTTAGCCCAAGTGCCTTACCACTAGGCAACCAACCCTTGGTAGTAATGTTGTGATTGGTTCTGTACTTGATGATTTTTGGTGGTTGAAACAACCTTGTTGATACCATTTCACATGGTTACTAGTATTTGGTTGGTGCAATATCACTTCATGGATGCCACCTCAATAGCATATTTTACCTTTTTATATTGAGCATGGATCATAATTTGTTTGAAATTAGCTTATTTTGCCGAAATTAAAATTTTTTTACTTAAAGTACTATAGATAAAAATAAAATTTAACTGAAATAGTACAGTAGAATCTGTAAATAGTATTAAAAAATACAGTGAGACCTATGAATAGTAGCAAAAATAAGTTGAATAGTAAAATAAGCTAGTTTTTTAATTTAGAGCTAAATGCACGCTAAGTCTAAATTATTGAAGTGGTAAGTCCTGATGAGTGTACGATAAAAATGATGTAAATAAAAGTGATGTTGTACTAATCATAATGTAGCATCTTATTAAATGTTAATGAAAAAAAAATTATATAGTCTACTGTATCTCAACCTGTCTTTTTAACTCCGTGACAATATCTTCCAAATCGTATAATTATTTATCTATATCACCATATGAAAAAGTTAAATACAATATTTTATTTCATTTTTTTTAAAATAATAATATAGGTTTTATCGCATTAATTTAAATTTTAGTACACCTCCTCCTTAAGGACCTCAACTACCTTTTCACTTCGCCTCCTCAACTCAAGAGGGTTGTTAATTGTTATCAACTAGTTTTTGTTTAATAATAGTATATTCATTCACCACTTAACAACTGAGATACTCTCTGGCCATGTCGGGATAAACAAAAAGAATCCTATAAAAAATGATTTGTCTCAGAACATGATGTCGGTACTCGGTAGTAATTTTAATTTTCACTACGACAATACCTAGGCCTTGACCGGTTGACCCAACTAAACTTGTGCTAGTTGTCGCTACTCCAATCCGACACAACTTGATTTTATGCACCCGAAAGTCCAAGTTTCACTTAATATGGTATAGTAGATTTTTGGCCATGTAAAAACTCACACACCCATGTTATTGCACTAGTGGGATTGATTTGATTGAACCTGTTAGTTGCCCATTGGCATTGAACCTGTTTGATAATACATCAGGAAATGATTATTTGAATCCTGTATTTGAATCATGTGACTTAAAGTTGAGGATTTAACAAACGTGTAAAGTATAAAAAATTTCTTTTCCCAGTTAGTCATGCTTTGTCATTTTCTCGAAAGAAAAAAAAAAAAAAAGACATGCTTTGTGTTTATATAACATTATTATCAACTAGGCCCAAATTGCGTATTAAAAAAGAATAGCTAGGCCCGAAAGATGGGGTCCTTATTCTTGTGCCAAAGACACCTGACTCTTTTGTCTTGGTTCAATTCTATGAAACTTCCCATTCGCAGCAAGGATAGGTGTGGGCCTATAAGTAAGGGTTATAGCTCTGTTTTTTGTCAATTATTGAACCCAAAAGCTCTGAAATAATCTTTTAGAAACGTGGTCCACGTTCAATTTTCAATCTGGCTTGATATGGACATATGACTTAACCCACTCCTTGATATGTAATGTAGGTGTGGACAAAAATTAGTGATAGATTTCATTCAACCCATTGCGGGGTGATTTATAAAACTATTTTTGTGTATTATTTACATTAAAACTACACATGAATGGATTCTTTAATCGGCAATAGACAATTTGAAATTACTACTTTTTACTACTCAGGCCAACAGTGTTAGTGTTCAGTTAAATAGGCTATATCTTTGAGTTCCAAGTTATCCATTGTTGATCAATGACCTTGCCATTTTTACTCTAATTTTGAAGGGCTGCAAGTCCAGAGGAATTAAACTATGTGCAGCCTTGGCAGCAGCTGGATTGATTGCAGCTTATTCCTCTAAAAAACTTCCTGATTATCAGAGAGAGAAGTATGCTGTCGTAACTCTTATAGACTGCCGTTCAATTCTTGATCCTGTGCTTTCCAGTCACCATATAGGTAAATCTTGTTTCCTAAGCATCTAAATCTCATGCGCTTTACATATGTATGAGGGGTTATTATCTGGTTTTTGTGCTTTTCAAGACTTGGCTCAACCTGAATATGTATCTATTGAAGTGGAAAAAGGGAAGAGATAATTCAAGTTCAGTCTTAGATGTCCACAGTTGAAAGCTCTGAGAAATTATATCTTTACTAAAAAAACTTTTGGTGTTGCTGTCTTACTCAAAATGTGTACAATGATGACAATCTTATTTGTAACATACAGGATTCTACCACTCTGCCATCATGAATACACATGACATATCTGCAGAAGAACAGTTATGGGAGCTGGCAAATAGATGCTACACGTCCTTTGCAAATGCTAAGAACTCCAACAAGCATTTTTCTGACATGTCTGACCTGAACTTCCTCATGTGTAAGGCCATTGAGAATCCCACTTTGACCCCATCATCATCCATGAGAACTGCCCTCGTCTCGGTGTTTGAGGACCCCATTGATGATTTTAGTAAAATCCATCAACAGCTCGGTATTGAG
>NW_027070409.1:0-11319 GCF_002906115.3 Quercus suber
GGGGGGGGGGCGGCGGTTGTGGAATTCAGTTGCAAGAATCTTTTTCATCCTTGGCCATGAATTTCTTCTTAAGTAACCAAATCCATATTAAGAATTAGCAGAAAATCTAAACATTTTATATTTAATTAGATTATATATTTAGGTATCTGCAGCATCCCTCATTGTATCTGTCTATAACTAATGGGCGTAGTTAACTACTTTAGGCCATGCAAAGCCATAATATGAGCTGCGACAGCCACCAAGCAAAACACAACCTTGATCCTGAAATTTAAACACAAGCTTAACACCATGAAAAACATGGCCCAACTCACTCAT
This sequence comes from Quercus suber, assembly GCF_002906115.3. Taxonomy (NCBI): domain Eukaryota; kingdom Viridiplantae; phylum Streptophyta; class Magnoliopsida; order Fagales; family Fagaceae; genus Quercus; species Quercus suber. Next base: position 316 of record NW_027070409.1, read on the forward strand.
GCAGTCATGCTGTTGCTCAGAGTTCAAGCTTTAATGACCCGATTCCTTATTGCCCCACTAATTTGGTACCTAAACAATTTTTAAAGCCTGCCGAGTCCTACAGCACTTTAATTAGTATTCCCTTGAATTAAATCTCCATCTAGAAGAATGCATTGTTTGTTCCAAACTTTATTTCACACTAGCACGTAGCCTGTTTCCAAATATGTGGAATACAAACCTATCTCATGGCTCATGCAAGGACTTCTCATCAAGGTGTTCACCATGTAGTATTACAGAAACAGAAACTAAATTGTTAGAATTTTCCCATTCCAGCTGGAATAATACATCACTAAGTACAAGCTAAATGATAATAACTAATCCTTCACAATTCACAAAACAAAACGCATTTCCATTGCATGCCATAGTTAGAACTTCTGTAAGTCAATATTAATTGTCCATATTAAGCACTCAAATAGTTATAACAAACCTAAATCTTCAAAGCCAAATAACAAAAATAAAAACGCAAGCAAATTCAATTAACAAAGGCAGATAGACAGTGGAGTAAAGAAGACAATGATCAAGAAACATACCTTCGACACCATCCGGACTATAATTTCAACGTCAGAGTGAAGAAACTTGTGTGCAAACCCAATGAAATGCATAACCAATGAACTGTAATACAGGTAATTGGACAACACATATCCCTGCCAAGAAGGGTTATATCCATTGTTACTACCGTGAGACCGAAAATCTTCCTTCCTCTCACTCTTATTCGCACCATCCACAATCGCGTCGAGCTCTGCGAAATCATTCCAGGTTATAGTCCAAGGCTCCATATATGTAATCCAAACATCAAACACCTCGGATGCATTCTTAATCGAAGATCCCACAGGGCAAAACAAGAACGTCCTCAGTATAAACCGATACAACGGCCTCTGAATCCACGCGTTCCACGACCCGGCCTGCCGCACCGGCGCTGCAACATCTCTCGACTTCGCACCACTGCCGCCGCCATCGAACGAGCCTGAATTCAAAACTCTCCACCTCGGGTTCCCACAATTCTCGGTCCCACCGTCTTCCGTGACGGCCACAGAGCTCAAATTCAAGTACTTGACGAACAGCTTCACCACTTCTCCTAACCCGGAGGACGGTGGCGGCGTATCCCCTAACACCGATCGAAATGGAAACGACACGCCGTGCGATTTCAAGACATTGACTGGCAAAGGCGAGAAGTCGTTGTCAACCAACCAGAAGTGTACGAAAGCGTTGACGACGAACTCGGCACGCATTGTGGCCGATCCATCGTAACCGCAGGTGTAGTGAAGCAACGAGCTACGGTAAGGTTGGTGCGCATTCAAATCGTGAATCGGCACAAAGGCGCGAAGATAGGCATAGAGAAGACGGAGATAAAGGTTGCACTCGATCCTCTGCTCGTTTCCACGCTTGGAATTTGAAAATCCGGGAATGGAGGAAGTCCAATTCTCTAGCCTGAATTTCCTGGCTCTTTTGATGGAAATGGAATCGGAATTCTCGGAATTGGATTTACAGATAGGGTAATAGGCGAACCAGAAGAGATAGTATTCGAAAACGTTGAGCTGGATTTGAAGGGCGGAGGGTTTGATAGGGTCGTGTTTGAGTTTTGAATTGAATAATGGAGAAAGATCGGAGAGAGCTTGAGCGAATTTATTGGAGGAAAGGGCGAACCGGGCCCACTCCGGGAGCCGTTCGATTGGGAAGACGTATTTGACGAGGGAGAGGCGATCGACGGCGGAGATTGAGTGGAAGAGAATGCTGGAAGGGGAGAGGAGGGAGAAGACTGCGTTGGCGGAATCTGGATCGTTGGATGAGAGGACGGAGTCGATCCAGCCGTTGGATGGGTTGGGTTTGGAAGAGGAGGAGGAGGAGTCGGTGAGGCCGAAGAAGAGCTTGGAAATGAGAGGAGGGAAAGCGAGGGAGAAGAAGTGGCGGGTTTGGTCAGGTGAGTGAGAGAGCAGGAAAGAGTCGATGGAGGAGCAGGTGGAGATGATTTGGGAGGATGAGGTGGAGGAGAGGATGGAGGAAGCGAGGTCTTGGGATTTTGATTGGGAATCGACGGTGTAGGAGTGGGGGAGCATGGTATGGGTCAGTGAGGGTGAGAGAGTCAGTAGAGAGTAGATGGTAAAGGCTAGGGTTTTTGCTTTTTATTCGGAGAGAGAGAGAGAGAGAGGGGTTTTTGAAAGTTTTAAATCAGAGAGTGAGGCAAATGGCGCCCTTTTATGGGGGAAGAGGTGGAAGTGTCAGTGTGAGTCTGTGACTGTATGTTGCGTGAGAATGGGGCTCCGTGTAGTGTTTGGGGGGCCCTGCACAAAACGCGGATAATTATTCACGTTTTTTTTTTTTTGCTAGCAATTACTTGTAACTAAAAAGTATTAAAAAAAAAAAAAAAAACTAACTAACTGCCAAAAAAGTATCTGAACTTTAATAAAATNTCCTCGCCATCGCCTCGACGTGTTACCCAGTTCGACACTGCCGCCCCTCACCTCAAGCCTCCCTACTCCCTCAACCTTAAGGTATTTCATCTTTACTTTACACTTTTCTTCTCTCGCTTTTTCTCTAATGGGTTTTCTCTCTTACTTCTCACTGTCTCTCTCTCTCTTTTATCTAAAGACTGAAAGTCTGAAAGTGAAATAAGAGTCTCTCTCTCTTTAAGACTAAAGACTTTATCTGATTGGTTGATTCTTTTTTTTTTTTTTTTGTGGTGAAATTGCTTAGCTTTATTGAATTGTAATTGCTTAGCTTTATTGTAACTTTATTAATATTTGCTCCTTTTTTGAATTTATTCGTTGGTATTGGTGTTGGTGTTGGTGAGTTATTGAGTTTGTCTTTTAGTGTATTGTCTATTGTGAATTTATCATCTAATTGGCTCTTGTGATTGGGACCAAGGAACTTGTCTGTTGAGTGGGGGGATGGGTGGATGGGGGCATGGGGCAAGGTGGAAGTAAAGGCTTGAGAAGTAGGCAGTGGGTTGGCAATGGATAATGCACATGGGGTGTGTGCTAGTGCACAGTAGAGTGTGTGCTAACAGTTAGTAAAAAAGAAATAATGAAGCAACTAATAAACAATAATTAATAATTTAATTAACCAATACATTATTAAAGACAAATAAATTAAATTATGTTAGGCTAAACAACAGTTAATAATTTTATAATTAATGAAACAACAATATAACAAATTATAGTTTATAAATGACAAACAAATTAATGAAACAACTAAACAACTATAATTAAATGGGTTTCAGTTAGCTCAACTGGTAAAATCTCTGATGGTTGTATAAGAGATATATGGTTCAATTTCGCCTACACCAAAAACTCATAGGTTGAAACTCTCTTAAAAAAAACAAAATAATTAATAGTTTTATTAATAATGAGACTATCATACAACAATTTTAAAATATGAACACTCATAAAAAATAATTATAAACTTTATATATTTACTTTTTTTTTTTTTATTGTTATTGTTATTAATATATAAAATTTTCTTTTTATTAAATTACGAATTTATACTTGATGTGAACACTCTAAAGCGGCCACTACATCAATGCCTCGTTAAACAAAGTGAAGAATCCTCCAAACTATAAAGGCAGCGCAAAGCAAACAAACTTCTCTCCAATGACACTCTTTTTCCTGTAGATTCTTCCTCTATAGCTAGTCTGCCGCATCTCTATTAATTTGACTCTTAGCTAGTGTCTGTGCCTCACATATTATCTTTCATTAACAAGATGGAGACAGAGATGGAGAGAAAAGGAGAGGTGGACAAGGAGAAAACAACGAAGAGAAATGGGTTCACGATCTATCTGTCGATCATAAAGGAAGAGTTCCTCTTCGTGCTTCGACTGGTGTATGGAAGGCAGCCTTCTTTATCATCAGTAAGTATATATGCTTGTGTTTTTGATGCGTATATACCTAGCTTTATATATATAAAAGTGATGCATATGTACTTAGCTAACATTACTAATCAGAGTCTCCATGATTCTCCAATTTCAGCTAGGTTCTTTACTTGCAAATATATGATCATGATCATCATGATCAGTTCATAGCTAGGATTTTCCGAACTATGATTTTTTGTTTTTTTTTCTTAATTTTTTAAAAGTTTGGTGGTCATAATAAATTTCTGGGTTAAATAGCTTACCTAAATACCTTGGGACTTGGGAGTTGCTGTCAGTCAAGGTACTGGTAATTATTGAGGCCAGCTACTACGCCATTAGTGTGCACTGTGCAATGAAAAGTGGGTCACACACTCCCATGCATCAATAAATGAGATCAATCCCAGAATAATAGTATTACTGATATATAAAAAATAAAAATAAAAAGTTTTCCCTTCCTTTCTTTTTAAATAAATAAATAATTAATTATATTGAATTTCGCCTTCCTTATTTGCGGTATCGTTATATGTCAAAATTTTCTATCTCATTTTTTTTACTTTATTTATATTTCACTAATAAATATTTGTCCCATATATACTTAATTAATTAAATATTATTATTAATTAATAATTATAATATTAATTAATTAATAATTATAGTATTTAATTAAGTAAGTGAACATGTAATAAGTATTTATTGATAAAGTATAAAGTAGAGTAAAAAAATTATACAAAAGATTTGGACTCATTACGAGGACATGAAACATATGCGTGGTCAATATGCTCACAGCATCAAGTAAAACTGAAAGAATGTTAGCAGAAAATTCACTAAAACAAGTTGCAAAGCAAAAATTATTAATATAAAATTTAGAAAATGCTATCGATTGCTTTTAGAATACTGGTTAATAATTAATTTTAGAAAAATTTTAATACTACTTTTATGAAAAATGAAAAAAAATTAAAATATTAATTACTTTTTTTTATTTCCTTAAAATGAAAAAAATGTTAAAATATTATTTTTTTTATTTTTCATACAAATTTTCTTTAAACGGATTATTAACTAATGTCTTAAGGGCACTCATTAGCATTTTTCATAAAATTTAGAAAAAAAAAAAAAAAAAAAGGAAAACAAAGAAATAATTCGTTTTGTTTTCTCTTTCCTAGTCCAAAGTAACCATGGGCTCGCTAGAGTCGCTAGACACAATGTCAAAGCCATATGATATTACTTTATAAGCATGGTGGGTCGTTAGTCGTTACTCTTGACCATATGTGCTCCCAAAGTGTAGGCTTTATATGTTCGTTAAAATTTGTGTACTTCCTGCACTTTTTGCTGTTCTACACTTGTTCATGTTATTAATGGTGTCAAATATGCTGTCTCTTGTATTTGGTGTAGCAATTGAGTTTAGTGAGAGATTGACCTACTTTGGGTTAGCAACAAATCTGATCTCATACCTCACCAAATTGATGCATCAAGACCTCAAAACAGCTGCCAAAAATGTAAACTACTGGACAGGAGTAACAACATTGATGCCTCTACTTGGAGGGTTCCTGGCAGATGCCTACACTGGCCGATTCAATATGGTCCTGTTTTCGTCCCTCATATATCTAATGGTAAAAATACCACATTCCTTTTTTCTCGAAATCTAAATCACATCATTTAAGTGAATATTCTTATTATTCTAATCCTAATAATTTTTTGTTTATTTTAGTCCTTCAACTTTAGCATTCATGTCAAGTTGTCAAGTTGGTCCTTTTGCCCTTTACTATCTAGGAAATTGTTGTTATGTCCAATAAAACATGTAGTATATCACATATATATTTTTCATTTATTGTTCAAATATGTGAAGAGTAATTACACAGTTTCATAAACAATAATGGGGATTTGAATCCAACACTGGGTGCAATTACCTCACTTCCTCTCACATAAATTTTTACCGTTCTTATTTTTTTAACTTTTTTTATTCAATAGTTATTGAAAATTGAAAATTTTTTTTTTTTTTTTTTTTTACTTTTAATCTCAATTATTCATTGCTATTGCATCAGGTGCAATACCCTAGATATTACACCTGATCTCAATCTCAACAATGGATATAAAATTGAATTTAGTTAAAGTTTAATGACTAAATGGCCACAAAAAAACAAAAAAAAAAATACCCTTCAAAAACAAAAATGATAATTTATTCAAACAACGTGTAATTTGGATTTTAATCATATCTTTTTAACTAGAAAAGTCATTTATTTTCACTGGTCATAATCAAGGCTCTGGAGCTATTGAAAACGTGTATGATATTTAATATTTGTAATTGCAAAAACCAGGGTTTGATCCTCTTGACAATGTCTAACTTCATCCCAAGTCTAAAGCCATGCAATAAAATGATGTGTCTCCGGCCTAGGAAGATTCATGAGGTGGTATTTTTTCTTGCCTTGTATTGTATCTCTGTTGGAACCGGAGGAATCAAGCCCTCTCTAGAAAGCTTTGGAGCGGATCAATTCGATGATGATCACTCGGGAGAAAGGAAGAAGAAGATGTCTTACTTTAACTGGTGGAACTTCGCGCTTTGTTGTGGGCTAGTGCTTGGTGTAACAGTAATTGCTTATATTGAAGACAATGTGGGCTGGGGTGTTGCTAATCTTATTCTTGCTATCGCCATGGCCATAACAATAGTAACCTTCTATTTGGGAAAGCCTTGGTACAGATACAGATTATCAAAAGGGAGCACTTTAACTCCCTTGTTCCAGGTCTTGGTTGCAGCTATAAGAAAGAGAAATTTACCAGCTCCATCAGATCCTGCCCTATTGTATGAAGTTCCCATTACACACAAGTCTCAAGGAAGGCTTCTATGTCATACTAGTAGTCTCAGGTAAGATAAGCATGCGGCACCATTTTATATCACCATGTTAAAACATTTTTTTTTTTTAGGAAAAACTCAAGTTCAAAGGTGTTCTAACTTGGTTCCAAATTAAATTCGACCATATAGCCTGTAGCCTGAAAATGGTAATTGTACAATGTTATGATATTCTAGAGCTCTTTGGGTAACTTCATTATGGAGTTCCTAAAATTTTATCCATCTATTTTAAAATGAGTATATTAGATTTTACTATCTTCAATAATTAAAATAAATTCCAAAATGGTGATAGGCAATATTTATAAAATGTTAGTAATGTGGCAAAATTGAATTCATTCATTTTAAAATAAATAAATAAAACTTCATGAATTCTATGATGGAGAAACACAAGAATTTTAAAATTCCAATTATACACATGGAATGGTTTTGTTGCATTGGCCAATAAATCACATGAATAAATATAATTAGGAAACCTATATATAGCACATAAGTATTTGTACATAAGTTTTTTCTTTAGATCATGTAGCACCTATAATTAAAGGACTTTAAGCCTTCCACATAGAAAAGACACATTACACTACTTGAATTCAATACAATTAATAGTTGAAATCATCTTAAATCATAACAAATGTTGTAATTTCATGTACTACGTACTAAGATATATATATATATATATATATCTTATCAAAAAAAAAAAAGGATATATATATATATTATATGTGTGCACGCGCACACGTGCATGTCTATTGATACTTTTTCTTTTTTTTAGAAACATGTCTATTGATTCTAAACAAATTTTTTTTTTTTTTATAGGTTTCTCGACCAGGCAGCAATAATTGAAGAGAAGGACAATATATCAATTGAGCAGAATCCCTGGAGGCTAACAACTGTGACAAAGGTAGAGGAGACAAAGCTTATTTTGAACATGATCCCCATATGGCTAACATCGCTAACATTTGGAATCTGCGTCGCACAAGGCCCTACATTCTTCGTTAAACAAGCCACTACCTTGAACCTAAAGGTTACTGACAACTTCAAGATCCCACCAGCCTCCATCATTGCTCTTGGGGCTGCTGGAATGTTAGTCTCTGTCACCATCTATGAGAAAATTCTTGTTCCAACGTTAAGGAAAGTTAGAGGCAATGAAAGAGGCATTAATATCCTACAGAGAATTGGTATTGGCTTGGCATTATCAGTTTTAGCAATGTCTGTTGCTGCCTTAGTTGAAATGAAGAGGCTAAAAGCTGTTGATAATGAATTAATTCGGAAAGGGAAAACTGGGCCTTTGTCTCTGAGTGTTTTCTGGCTAGCTCCACAAACCATAATTCTTGGCATTGGAGATGGGTTTGCATTGGTTGGGTTGCAAGAGTATTTCTATGACCAAGTTCCAGACTCAATGAGAAGCTTAGGAATTGCTTTCTATCTAAGTGTGCTTGGTGCTGGGAGCTTTTTAAGTAGCTTTCTGATTACTGTTGTGGATCATGTCACTGAAAAGGGTGGGAGAAGTTGGTTTGCAAAGGATGTGAACTCCTGCCGTTTGGATAATTTCTATTGGTTATTGGCAGCAATGAGTGGGTTGAATTTGTGTATTTATATGGTTTTGGCTATGAAGTATACTTACAAAAATGTGCAGCGGAGGGTGATTGTGACTGATGGTAGTGACTAGTATGAGGGTGATGGGGTAGAGTTGTTGGCTTGAAATGTGATGGAAAATTGTGAAAAATGCATCTTAAGTTGCTTGCTTGCTAAAATCATTGTGTTAATATTGGACAGTTTTTTTCCTTGTACAAGTTTATCAAATTTCATTGAAGTTTTTTCACGTTAATGTATATTATTCTTTCATTATAAGAATTAGAAATTGGTTAAGGTATGCATCCATTAACTAGGGCAGTAAATCAGTTGAGCTTTGTTGAGTATTAAATGTTCAAACTTAGCTCGATAATAAATATAAAATGTTCAAACTTGACTTTAGTTTGAACCAAGCCTACAAAACAATATTTTAGTTTGAGCTTGTGAGAAGGTCCAAAAGTTTAAGTTCGACTTAACTTAATTTAATTCATAAATCAAGCTAAGTTCAAGCTCAAACTCAATATCATTATCAATTTTTTGAACTCAAGATCTAGCACCCGTACTAAGCATATTATCAACCCTTTTAGTTTGGATGAGTAGTCACAACTCCTAATTGATTAAAAGCTTAAGAAGATATAAGGTTATTTTTCAAGCTCATATCAAACTTATTATCAAACCCATAAACCAACCTAATTAAGCTAGGCTCAATTTTTATAGAACTCGATTGTTCAAGAGCTTGTTCATGTACAATTTTTTTAACTTTGACTCGGCTTGTTTATTAAACAAGTCTAAAATCAAGGTCCAAAGTTAGCTTCTTTATAGACAAACAAATATGAATGAATTTTTTATCAAGCCAAGTCCAAGATATTTATGAGCAATTTGGTGCATTTACAATCCTAGAATTAAGAAATAAGTTAATGGATCTCATTCCAATTGAATATAATATATAAAAGGGCACTGTATGCGTTAAGGATTAATTATTATGAAGTCTAACTTAAAAAAATTTGGCATGAATTAATAAGAGAAAGTAAAATACGGCTGTAGTAATAAGTAGAACTAAAAAAGTTAACTCTAATAGCTCCACATCCTATAAAACAATTTCTTGACTGACAATAGTAAGATCCTATATAAAAAACCTTTTAAGGACCTTGACCAATGCCTTCACTTTCGTCCCTCCTTAGAGCTTCCACTTTAATGGAGGCAAAAATTTAATAATTTGACACCATAAAAAATTACTTGATCAATTTTGCCGCATCACTTTACAAAACATTTAATATTAGTAATTCTATTTTAGCATTCAATATAATAAAATAATATAAATAACATAATAAAATATTATTTTTTTCTTTTTAGCATTTTTGGCTGTATACTGTAGCGCAACACCAAATGATTCCAATGCACTAGCTTTTTTTGCCACTTTTGTTATATGTATTTGCTAAATTTAGCATTTTAACTACAGGACTCCACCAATACAAATGCTCTCAAACGACCCAAAAATCTAAGCTCTCTCATATTCCAAAAAATATACACCACGTGTCAATCTTAAAGTGGAAAATGCAATAACCGCCTTTTAACACCTACTTTTTATTTTTATGTTTTTTTAAATGGCAGGTAGAGAAATTTATAAGTTTTAATAACGCCAGCGTCAATCTTTGCACAGTTGCACATCTGTCAGCACGCCATCTTGCACGAATATTCGCAATCAAATAAATCAGATATTCGGCAACGGGTATTTTTTGGCTGGAACTGATTCTATTTTATCACATTGACAAGACTCGTGAGGATTGAGTTGAGATGCCGTAAGCACAAGTTCTAGACATCAGACCAAAATGTGATTCAATGCATTTAGCAGTAAATGTAGACTTTGGTACTTTGAAATTTTTTTCAAATTCGTAATAATTCACCTGGCATCGACTCTGCTTATCAAAAAGAAATTCGTTAATATCATAATTTAATAATAAAAAGTATTCAGCAAAAAAATTTATTAATAAATATGAAATGTACTTCACATATTTTAATCCTATCATAATTATTAGAGAAAATTACAAAATTCATTACTCTATTTCTTTTTTTAGGGGACATTATTCTATTTCTTTGTTTATATATATAAATAAAAAGTTGCAACCTATGAAAGATGAAACTGTAAACATGACATGTTAAAAAGCTTAAGTAATTGCTTAGAAAAAAAAAACTTAAGTAATTTATAATAAATTTAATAACAATTGGACAAATGAACGAACTAAACACCTTTTAATTTTTTCAACAGTAAAGTTATAAGTTATAACCTTTTAAAATTGAAGAAGAAAGGTATATATTTGACTAAATTTTAAAAATCAAATGTATATTTCACCAAACAAAGTAATAACGTCAAGATTATAAGTTCTCCTTGTGTATGCCCATTTTTATATAAAAGTTGTTTTTTATACAATATATTTATTAATTATTCCTTGCTTAAAGTATTTGGAGCATTGGAGATTCAAATTCTTTTTTTTTTTTTTTTCACAAGATAGTTTGTATGAGGGGGAAAAAAAAAAAAAAAACCAAACAAACAAAAACAATTTCTCACTCACACCATTGTCAAAAATAGAAACAACGTCACATCACTTAATATCGTTCAAACTCTTTGTATCAATAACATAATTTGTTTTCCTAAACAAAAAATCTTAACTTTGCCAAATCCTCACATCACTTAATATCTAATGGTTTCAGA